>NC_134519.1:3150000-3450000 GCF_027942865.1 Odontesthes bonariensis
CTTACTGTGGCAATGTCTGCCTGGGCCTGTGATGATGTTGAAGTCACCAGAAACTTGAGTGACTTGCATAAAAAAAATCAATTCTCAATCTTGCCATTATGGTTTACATTAAAAAAATCAGAGGGCAGTGAATCAGATTGGATTTTCCATTATTCAGCCCAGAATTGGTTAAAATGCAGAAAATTGCATCTATGAAATAAAAAATTTTCTGGGGGAGGACCCCCAGACCCTCCGCACAAATGAGGTGTCCCTCAACCTTAGGTGGTGGTGGAGTGGCAAATTATGTCCCCACCAATGTCAACACCATTATTACGCCCTTGGCCTCAGCCAAAGCCTCAGCCAAAGCTCAGCCAAAGCCTCAGCCAAAGCTCAGCCAAAGCCTCAGCCAAAGCCTCAGCCAAAGCTCAGCCAAAGCCTCAGCCAAAGCCTCAGCCAAAGCCTCAGCCAAAGCCTCAGCCAAAGGCTCAGCCAAAGCCTCAGCCAAAGGCTCAGCCAAAGCTCAGCCAAAGCCTCAGCCAAAGCTCAGCCAAAGCCTCAGCCAAAGCCTCAGCCAAAGCTCAGCCAAAGCCTCAGCCAAAGCTCAGCCAAAGCCTCAGCCAAAGCCTCAGCCAAAGCTCAGCCAAAGCCTCAGCCAAAGCCTCAGCCAAGGGCGTAATTTTGGGTAGGGACGCTAGGGTCACGTCGTAGGTTGGTTGCTAAGCGGTGATAACGGGAAAACAGCTCGTCAACAGAGGCTGAGCGAAGTTTTAGTGCTCTGAGGAGGTTGAAAACATGGCTCGGGATAACAATGACGCAGGCACGGTTGAACCATGTTGCTGTCTGCCATATCCACCAGGACAGGTTGGATAGCGTTAACATAAAACAAATATGCCAGCAGTTTGTCTGCGTCAATGACCGGCGTCGCCATGCATTTGGCTCATTCATACAAGATTTGGCTAGTTAATAGGCTGAAAGCTACAAACTTAATAGTTTTTCAGGAAAAAGTGAGCTGTGGAAAAGTGTTTTTCATGTGACAGTTTATGTCTTTATTTTTAATAAATGTTTGCTGGACCTTAATCTTTTGACTGCTGGTGTTTTATTTTTGTGGGAACTGTGCAGAGCTAATAAATGCTTGTTGCTAATGCTAAGTACAGTTAAAAAAAATTTACATTTCCACTTTTATTGTTCACACTTTTCACACTTATATTTGCAGTGTGCACTTTCAAAACTTCATCAGTTAATATTTTATACAAAATGCACCAAACTCATCAACTTACAGATCCTGAAATTTCAGAAACGCGTGTAATAATAACACATCTTACTGTGGCAATGTCTGCCTGGGCCTGTGATGATGTTGAAGTCACCAGAAACTTGAGTGACTTGCATAAAAAAAATCAATTCTCAATCTTGCCATTATGGTTTACATTAAAAAAATCAGAGGGCAGTGAATCAGATTGGATTTTCCATTATTCAGCCCAGAATTGGTTAAAATGCAGAAAATTGCATCTATGAAATAAAAAATTTTCTGGGGGAGGACCCCCAGACCCTCCGCACAAATGAGGTGTCCCTCAACCTTAGGTGGTGGTGGAGTGGCAAATTATGTCCCCACCAATGTCAACACCATTATTACGCCCTTGGCCTCAGCCAAAGCCTCAGCCAAAGCTCAGCCAAAGCCTCAGCCAAAGCTCAGCCAAAGCCTCAGCCAAAGCCTCAGCCAAAGCTCAGCCAAAGCCTCAGCCAAAGCCTCAGCCAAAGCCTCAGCCAAAGCCTCAGCCAAAGGCTCAGCCAAAGCCTCAGCCAAAGCCTCAGCCAAAGCTCAGCCAAAGCCTCAGCCAAAGCCTCAGCCAAAGCCTCAGCCAAAGGCTCAGCCAAAGCCTCAGCCAAAGGCTCAGCCAAAGCCTCAGCCAAAGCCTCAGCCAAAGGCTCAGCCAAAGCCTCAGCCAAAGCCTCAGCCAAAGGCTCAGCCAAAGCCTCAGCCAAAGCCTCAGCCAAAGCCTCAGCCAAAGCCTCAGCCAAAGCCTCAGCCAAAGCCTCAGCCAAAGCCTCAGCCAAAGCCTCAGCCAAAGCCTCAGCCAAAGGCTCAGCCAAAGCCTCAGCCAAAGCCTCAGCCAAAGGCTCAGCCAAAGCCTCAGCCAAAGGCTCAGCCAAAGCCTCAGCCAAAGCCTCAGCCAAAGCCTCAGCCAAAGGCTCAGCCAAAGCCTCAGCCAAAGCCTCAGCCAAAGGCTCAGCCAAAGCCTCAGCCAAAGGCTCAGCCAAAGCCTCAGCCAAAGCCTCAGCCAAAGCTCAGCCAAAGCTTAGCCAAAGCTCAGCCAAAGCTCAGCCAAAGCCTCAGCCAAAGCTCAGCCAAAGGCTCAGCCAAAGCTCAGCCAAAGCCTCAGCCAAAGCTCAGCCAAAGGCTCAGCCAAAGCTCAGCCAAAGCCTCAGCCAAAGCCTCAGCCAAAGCCTCAGCCAAAGCCTCAGCCAAAGCTCAGCCAAAGCCTCAGCCAAAGCCTCAGCCAAAGCTCAGCCAAAGCCTCAGCCAAAGCTCAGCCAAAGCCTCAGCCAAAGCCTCAGCCAAAGCTCAGCCAAAGCTCAGCCAAAGGCTCAGCCAAAGGCTCAGCCAAAGCTTAGCCAAAGCTCAGCCAAAGCTCAGCCAAAGGCTCAGCCAAAGCTCAGCCAAAGCCTCAGCCAAAGCTCAGCCAAAGCCTCAGCCAAAGCTCAGCCAAAGGCTCAGCCAAAGCCTCAGCCAAAGCCTCAGCCAAAGCTCAGCCAAAGCCTCAGCCAAAGCTCAGCCAAAGGCTCAGCCAAAGGCTCAGCCAAAGCTTAGCCAAAGCTCAGCCAAAGCTCAGCCAAAGGCTCAGCCAAAGCTCAGCCAAAGCCTCAGCCAAAGCTCAGCCAAAGCCTCAGCCAAAGCCTCAGCCAAAGCTCAGCCAAAGCCTCAGCCAAAGCTCAGCCAAAGGCTCAGCCAAAGCTCAGCCAAAGGCTCAGCCAAAGGCTCAGCCAAAGCCTCAGCCAAAGCTCAGCCAAAGCTCAGCCAAAGCTCAGCCAAAGCTCAGCCAAAGCTCAGCCAAAGCTCAGCCAAAGGCTCAGCCAAAGGCTCAGCCAAAGGCTCAGCCAAAGCTCAGCCAAAGCTCAGCCAATCCTCAACCAATCCTCAGCACTCCTTCAGGAAGTCTGGATAACGAGGACTTCGACATACAGCTTAAATAAATCATTCAAAGAATGGAGCTAAATTCTGAAATCTTTAAATTTCTTTATTCCCCCACAAACTGTCTTTAAAGAGTCATCTGAAACTGTTAACAGCGAATGCTACAGGCCTTAGAAACAAGCTAAAAACAAAGGACATATTTTATATTTTTAAATTGTGGAAGCAAAAGCCAACAAAGCCGAACCCTCCGAGACTCTCAGGACGAGTCGGTGAGCAGAAAAAAAAACGTTTTCTTTACAGAAAGCCAAGGTCTGCATGAGCAGCAAACCTGTTTAACACCTGCGTGTAAAACAGGCGGTGAGGGTCGTCAGATCTGAGGTGTGTTGCATGTAGATGAGACCTCACTAATCTTGGGGAATATTATTGATACTGTGATACAGAACGAAAAAGAAACCTTCTTAAAATGTGTCTCATAAATGAGCCACTAAAGATAGAAAACATATGGTGAGATAACAGCAGGAGACTGCTGATGATGGATGAATGGAGAGTTAGAGGTCTGAGTAATCAGATGGAACGGTGTGGATGTGCGAGGATCCAGCAGACCGAATCAAACTGTTCACGGGTGCGTTGGCCGGACTTCTTTTATCTTTAGTGACGTAAATGTTACAAAAAAGATCAAAAACAGCTGAAACACATGAAGCACGGGCATGAATGGTCGCTGTGGTGACGTCACCATTCGCTCAGTGACCAATACGGTGATCACTGTTGCTGTTTGAACAGCATGAAATGAAGCTGCTGTCTTCATATTTAGAGGAGAAAATGTTACCAAAACAAAACACAAAAGATCAAAAACAGCTTTAACACCTGAAGCGTGGGTATGAACATAGACATATAATTAAATAATATACATTTCTATGTCTTTGGGCCTGAATGGTTAAGGTGCTGTGGTGACTTCAACAGCTTCTTCTTTATTTATTTTATTTTTTCTGGCTTCAGCTATAAACTGGAAACAGATCACAGTCATATTTGACCTCAGTAGGGCTGTGGTAAAACAACTAAAAAGAAAAAGATACATCACATGGCTGCAGTCTCTTTGGTTCCCCTACTAAATACTGAAACTGCAGGAATCTCGTTCAGTCTTCTCCACACTGTGTTTAGGTTTCTGCCTTTAAAATTAAACGCATTCATGTTATTTCTGTCTGAAAATAACAGCAGCTGCACCGTAACTTTCCTCTGTAAGCCTGAAATAAATGTTAATAAATTATTATTTTCATTAATAACATTCAGTTTTTAACTCACTCAGCCCATCACAGTGTTCCTTACCTATTCTGTGTAAGTTTATGTGGGGTTTCCAGGTGATATCCAGCAGTCCGCGCTGACGGTCGATCTCCTCCTCGTACTGGACGATGGTTTTCTCAAACTCTGAGAATATTTCTTCAGCAGCAGCAGTTAGTCGCTGGCTGATAAACTCTCTCAGATGCTGAACTGAAGACATTGTTGCTGCTCACACTCAGATATTCAGCTCAGACAGCACAACTGTCCTCCTGCTGAGTCCAAACTGCTGCTGGTTACGGCTTTATTGTTTACTTCCGCCAAGTCTTCTTCTTCTTTTTCTGCTTCTTCTTCTTCGAGGTTTAAAGCAGCTGTCGCATTACTGCCACCTGCTGGATGCACCTACAGTTACAGCTCTTACGGTGCGTTCACACCAGACGCGGTCGGGCGACGTGATTACATACAAAGTCAATGCAAAGACGCGATTAGACGCGGATTCGAACCGGCGGCGCGATGAGGCGCGATGAGGCGCGATGAGGCGCGGTGAGGAGCGGTGACGCTGCTTATACATGTGAGCGATTTCCCCCCGCTCTCAACCCGCCCGCCCGCCTCGCCTAGGTGTTTCTGGTCATACTAGCATAGCTTAGCTAATGTTGTGGTCATACAATCATCTCTGTTCAATTACAAATTGTACAAGTAGATAAAAACTCACCAGGAATACCAACAATGCTGGCCACCTTCACCCAGGCTGCATTCTTTTTCAAAGCGTCCCTATACATGTATAGGGACTTATCAAATAATATCGGGCTATTCGATACCGCCGCTATTAAAACCTCCTCCATTTTTAAATGTCCCGCGGTGGATTTGGATTCACGTAGTGCTTGCGACGCACCTGACGCCATGACGTTAACGTCATTTGAAACCTATCCCATTGGTTACCGCTTCGCGAACTTCGCTCCTCATTACATTTTTTTCAACCAAGCTCAACTTTTTCGCCCCGCTCGCAAACCGCCCGCCTGCCTCGCTACCGCTTCCCAACGGAAAATAATGGAACGCCCCGCCTCGCCCGCGTCACACCCTTGCATGTATTACCGGCGTGAGGAGCGGTGAGGCGATTGCCGCCGCGCAAGTGAAAATATGCGATCCGCGCGAGTTCAAAAAATCCAACTGTGGCGAAATATTCGCGCCAGACAGCCTATCAGCGTTGAGATTCTGGACGACAGTGACGTGGAGACAGATGGACAGGTGCTCCGCAGCTGAAATGGAGTCGTGTCTGTGACATGCAGATGGGACTGCAGATGGAAATTAGCTTCTAAGCTACAATCTGGTGCAGGTCATCTCTTTACTTTGTAATTAATGTACTTTGCACATGGTCCCTGACTAAATAAAATAAAAAAATTAAATCACTCCTTCTCCAGGAGTTCCGCCTGGATGACGACCGATCCTCCCGAGCAGGCCACCAAACTGGGTCCCGGCGAGCCCGAAACACCGCTGGAAGCGGCCGCCACGGAAGGATCGGTGCCGTGATCTCTCGGCGGGACGCCGGCTGCAGGCGCTCCGCAGCTGGGCCGCGGCTCCGTTTCAGCTGCGGGGCGCCTGTGGTTGGTGTCCTGCCGAGAGATCGCGGTGCCGGTCCTCCCGAGCAGGTCGTCGGGCTGGGTCCTGGTGGACCTGGGGTGCCGCTGGAGGCGGCCGTCATCCAGACGCAACTCCTGGAGAAGGCGGTGAAATTATCCGAGCTGAATGCACCACCGGATGATGTCACTGATCCAGACACGACGGCGTGTGCGTTTCAAACGAATCTCGGACTGCCACAGCAGGTACAAGGACGCGATGGTACTTATATCAGTCATGCTTAGCCCCTTGAGCTATTCACTCGTTTTTTACTCGCGCGAAAGACGCGAAGGAGGCGAGGGATTTCAATTTACACCCGCGGCAACACTCGCGCGAGTAACACCTTTGGTGTGAACGCACCGTTATGCGGCACACAGAATATCTTAAACCACATAGGCTGTGTTTGAAACCGCCTACTACATACTACATACTTGAAAACGGCATACTCATCGATCAGACAGTATGCAGAGCGTTTACACACAGTGCACTTCACTCCTGCCCGAGCCGAAATCAGCCGGCCTGAAAAGCTGATTTCTCTTAAGCTCTAAACTCTGTAAACTTTAGCAACATTTGAAACATTTTGAGGCGAGAAAGTAGTCGTTTAGACCCCCAAGGTGTTGACAATCTGACAAAATAACGGCTATTTACAATTTTGTTCCCACGAATTCGCCGCTACTAAAGCTAGCCGCTGTGAGCAACGCACTTCCGGTTTCGCCGTTTTGACTGCTCTCGTCCCGTTAACGGAATTTGACCGTTCAAATGGCGATGGGCGACGTCACGTTACGTTGCATCTTGGGTAGTTTGAGTGTGACAAGTAACCTCATGATGAATACTCAACATTTCGGCGAATCTAGTATGCATCTAGTGTACATCCGGGAACTTAAAAAAGTATGACTAGTAGGAATAGTAGGAGAAGTAGGCGGTTTCGAACACAGCCATAGTTCTTTTTTTTGGTCTTTTTTATTAATTGAACTTTATTGAAAATGGTGGTACATACAAAACAATTATAAATCGAACAGCAGACATCCGCTCCAATATTTATGTATCAACAAAAATAAATAAATTATAAATAAGTCATAGTAAATTAAAGTCATTATTTAGCCTGGGAATTCCCATGCTGCTTTGCGCTCGATTTCATTCTCACTGCAAAGTCAGCCTGGAAACCACCGCCCTTATTTTTCCCTGAGTTAGGGATACCAATCACAGAACGGGGGGGGGGGGCAGCAAGACGATGACGACGTCTATGCGCGACACCGAAGCTTGTAGAGCGTTAATCCAACATGACAGCGGACACAACGTTACCGTTCGATGCAGCCTTAGAAAGTGTTTCGGAGTAGATTCAACCTGGGGTCATTTGAACCGTGACATCCAGCCAAGTAGCCCACCCGAAGTTTTTCCGATATTGGCTGAACATCAGCTGAGTTACTGAGTTATCCCGAATAGCTTAGTACAAGCGCTAACGGACCCTGGCAGTATCTCCAAAATTACCACACTAAAATCACATGCCATGACACCAAACTTCTACAGTAGTACAAATATGGTCTGTACTCACAAAACGATGCATTTGGAAGTTTGTACATAGTCCAGGAGTTTATTATTATCATCAACACAAGCCTGATAGCTTTTCTGCTGCTAAAGCTGCGTCGACGTCAATTCTGGAGCTGGGAGCTTCAAAGTAAGATGAGGGTTGATCTACTACTGTAGACAACAAAGCAAGGCTGCTCAATTTCTCCATTATTAAAATAAATTCACAACTCTACAACATAAAAATTCATAAAAATTCATGTAGAATATAGCATATACTTTGTTGTCTACAGTAGTAGATCAACCCTCATCTTACTTTGAAGCTCCCAGATCAAGGAAGTGATGTCTACGCAGCTCAGAGTTTATACGTACGTTGTATACGTTGTACGTATAAACCTTTTTTTTATGGTTTTCTCGAGAAAACGAGATAATTATGTCGTTATTTTTAGAAAACAATGGTCGTTTTCTCGAGATAACGAGAAGATTACCGATGGTTTTGGAGGCCACTTTTTCTCCCCAGTCCGCCTACTGTCATACTTTCAGTTACAATCATGGAAATTGTCTTTAAATGCAGCTCGTGACTTCGCTGAGAACCTGAAAGAACTTGTACAAAGATATCAAACACATTTAATAGTTTTAAGATTCAGCTGAAAGTGAATCTAAGTAAAGTAATTTCAGTTTTATTTTGGCATCTGGTTCTCTTATCTGAGGGGAATGAGGGTAAAATGTCAACCTTGATTTATTGGTACAGATAAGATAAGGAATGGGTTAGTCTCCCATTTCTCCAAAAAGGGTTCTTTGTTTGTTCAGTTGAAGTTGTCAATGCATCCCTCAAGTTTATGGCAAATGTCTGTTGAATTAGATCATTTTTATAAATAATTATGATTACAATTAATTGAATTCCAATTGGCTTGAATTGGACTTTATTATACAAGTGCCTTGAGATGATATTTGTTGTATTTGGCGCTATATAAATAAAAATGAATTGAATTGAATTGTTGCTAAATCCACTCCCAAAAGCTTTCATAGGCCGAAGGTTGTTGTAAATGAGGAGATTTCCGTCTCTTCCTTTGTGTAGACTTCCCACATCTGGTCCTGACCCAGAAAAACATCCCCCACAGGAATGCTTGCATCTTCCAAAGGTTTAAGGTATATTAATTCCACACTGGAGCGTGCTACAAATGAATTTATGAACCCATGAGATAGTCTCAGTTTCTCAAATACAATAAAAATCCATAAAGTGTTTCATGATCATTTTTAGATAAACACAATAAACACATTTAAGTGTCCCTGAATGAATTTATGGTGACGGATAAAGTCTCAGTCTGACCCATCTTTTAACAGGATTCAGCACATTAAAACATGTGGGAAAGGATCACAGTGTACATTCTGATTTTACAACACACACAGGAAACACTTTCCACTTTATTTTGCCTTTGCAAACATGTTGTAAAGCAACACAAAACTGCAGCAGGTTTCTGCTCCATCAAGCTTCATTTCTCAGCTCTGGCTTCATGATTCGAGCTGTTTCTCTCACAGATGAAGAACACAGATGCTTCCTGGAATGATTTTCTCAGCTCAGTGGATGGCTGTAACTGTCATTGTGTTATTAAGGTGAAAAGCCACAGCTAACGGTGTGGAGGCCGCAGAGCAGGAACCCACACAGCTGCAGCAAAGGCAGTCTGAGTGTCTGTCAGCAGGTTTTTCTGTCCTAATAACCACTGAGAACAGATTCATATCTGCTGCTGCACACACTCATCAACCCCCCTCTCTGCTGTTTGTCTTTTCTCTGCTTCCTGGAAACCTTTTTACCACTGAGCCCTCCACCCACACAGCTGAACGGAGCTCAGTCACTTATTCATTTATTCACAGGGTAAGAGAGGAATAAAGAGAGCAAATGAAATGAGAGGAAGAGACTTAACACCACAGTCAAAAGGCTGTCAACATACCTAACCTGTAAACAAGCAGAGAAACAAACAACAACAAGCTTATTTTCCACTTTATTGAGAATGTTGAAGTGAATAAATGTGAAGAAGCAAACACACTGTGCACATACAGAATATTAAAAAGAGAGAAATGTTGTTAAATGCTGAAACATCTACAAGGCAGCTGATAATTCAGCTTCATTTAGTTTCTCCCACACATCCTGAGTAAGGTTGGTGAACGCTGATCAAAGGGATGAACCAGATGAACGGATGAGATGTGATGGTGAGAAAAGGCCAGCAGAAAACAGTCAGTCAGCATGTGTGCAGCCGGTGGACGCTCCCTTGTTTCTGAGGATCATCAGCAGAGAGAGTCCACAGCAGCACACCAGACTCTTCACTATCAGCAGCGTGTACAGCAGGCACAGCAGCTTCACCCTCAGCTCAGACTGGAAGGAGGCTGACAGCTTCACAGGCTGAGGAGGAACCGAGCTCGCTGCTGGATCAGATGCTGGAGACGTTTCTTCTGGCAGATGTGCAGGAGCTGCTGCTGTTGGTGGTGGAGCTGCTGCTGTTGGTGGTGGAGCTGCTGCTGTTGGTGGTGGAGCTGCTGCTGTTGGTGGTGGAGTAGCAGGAACCTCTGAAAGAGAAAAGGTTTGGAGTTGCAGTGAGAAATGTCCGTCCTCTGCTCCTCTGCTCTCTTTGACAGCGTCTCCACATGAAGCTGAATCCCTGCTGAACACAGTCACCGAGCCTTGGTTACCTTGTTGTGTTTGGACCTCCACTCGGACCCCCTCGTGCTCCACGGAGCAGCTGTATTTATACGTGTGGAGAGAGTCGCTATCAACCGCTCTGATGGCGGCGGAGCGTCCCGACCGCTGGAAGTTTGTTTGCCATCCCTCAGCAGGGGGCAGCTCCTCCAGACCACCGTTCTTCTTCTGTCTTTTCCAGGAGAAGCGGACCAGAGGAGGAAACATGCCTGAGGCCAGACACAGCAGGGAGCTCCTCCCCTCCAGGTGGACTCTGGATGCTATCGGACACACGCTCACCACGGGCTTCACCACCTGCTCATCTGGAGTTGGACAGCAGCAACAAGCAGCACACACACACATTCACACAGTCAGCAGCAGCTTCCAAAGGGACATTTTTGTCCCCTTTTAAAACGACATAAAAAACATCATATATTAATATATTTTTCCACTTTTTTTTGATAAATCTTTTATTCCACTTCGGTTCTGATCATAATTACCAAGTTTTCAATTGTTTTTCTCAAAATTAACCCTTTAGATGCCAATTTGAACTTTTTAGCCCAAATTTTAAGCCTTTAGGTGCCAGTATTTACATATATGTGTATAGATGTGTATATTTCAAATATGGAATGCAAAGTGGAATTATTGAGTAGGGGTAATTATGGTCTGGGATATATCAATGATTAGCAACAACATTGATTTTTAGGGATTTTTAGTTTTTTTGTTATGCCTGATTTAAAAAAAAAAAACTCCTTAATTTCTGAAAAGGGACATTTTTTCATAAATCTTTTCTTCCACTTCAGTTCTGATCATAACCACCAAGTTTTCAATTATTTTCCAAAAAAAATAACCCTTTAAATACTAGTGTATATGAGGTAAACACCAATTTCTGTTAAAACACACACACACAAACTGCTGTATTTTCAATGTATGCAATGCAAAGTGAAATATTCTATGGGGGATTATTAGGTCTGGGATATGTCATTGATCAGCTACAACATCAGTTTTTACAGATTTTTAGTTTTTCTGCAGTGGCAGATTAGAGAAACGGCTCAGGTGTGCCATAGTCTAAAGCTGTATTCATTATAATGGATGTCTATGGGACCGAAGTGCAGACCGAGCAGCAAACACCGTAACAGGCGCGGCTATCGCTAGGTGGCTGAACGCATTGATATGAAGGGAGGCAAAAATAGCGCCAAGAGATTGTGAGGTCTGACTTTTTCCTGGAGAAGGATTTTGTGATGCAAATGTATTACTCTTTTGAACGCATATTGTTCTGAGAAGCAAAACGCTTTATTTTTTAAACCCCAGCCAACTAGCCGGACTACCTTCATCAGCACCAAAACGAGGCTGGAACTCTGCTCACAGGACGCAGCAGGGGGTAAGAACATGTTCAGAAATGATGTTGCTGATATGGGATGTTACACAGCTTCATGTCCAAAGAGGCGAACTGTCCCTTTAATGTCATCTATCTGTGTGGCCCTGTGATGAACTGGGGACCCACCCAGGGTGGCCCCCACCTCTGGCCCAGTGGCAGCTGGGATAGACTCCAGCCCCTCCACCCCTGAATAGGATGGAGCGGCTGTAGAAAATGGATGGAGGCAAATGTCCTTCTGACCAACATTTACTTTGGTCTCATCACCAGAAAACAGCAAATCAGATTTTTGGAAGGATTTTTCAGCCAGTTGAAACTTTTCTGAATAAAGACAAAAACAACAAAGAGTTCATGTGTGTAAAAGTCTCCGTAGATTTATAACCATCACATCTCTGACCACACTAATGATGATGTAATGATTTCATTTTAAAGGACATGTTTGACATGTGTTACACATTTACATCCAAATACTTTTCTTCTTTTTCTCAAACTTATTTCTTAATATGAAACTTTTCTTCTGATTTTTCCATTCTGTTCATCAGTCTTGAAACATACAAACAGAAGCGTTTGAGCTTTAATAAGTTGCCTCATATCGTCTGTCAGAATTGAACTTACTGACTAAAATATGCTCAAAATCTCCTTCAAACATGGTTTCATATTCAGTTATTTTCACTTCTTTTTTAGCTTCTTTTCCAAAACAATATTCAGTCTGAAAAAGATGAACATCTGAGCGAGTAACTGTTTCAGGACTTATTTTGAGTTGGAACTGATTTAAAACACAGAAGCACACAGATAGAAAACTAATATTTAACATCAAATCTCCTGTAATAAATATCAACCCAACAGAATCACTGAGATGATCAATAACTAAATATCTGTGACATCACTAACAGTTAAGTTCAGTTGTTCCTGAGATTTAAACAAATACAACTGAACTGTACAAACAGGTGCAACTTTAATCCCAAATGTGACAGAAAACATGTCGAACTTTAACTGGAGCGTTCTGCTTTAATGTTAAAGTCAAATACGGCCTTTAAGTCAGACTTCATATTCGCCTCCAACTACTGTGTAAAACAGATTTTCTCCTTTACTATTTAGATTTATATCAGAAAGGAAAAGAAGACCAAGTGAGTTTGAGCCGTTATATGTCCACCAATGTTTTCTCTGAAGGTTCATTAACAGCTGTTTACTCCAGTTCAAACATGATGAATATCTGAATTTAACTTCAAAGTACGATAAACTGTCTGATCTGTAAATTCATCTTCAGCTTTTATTCTGTTTTACTTCAATTTAACATTTTTAAAAAGACTTCTTTAATTCACAGGATAAAAATGACTTCTAAATATTTGAACGATGAATAATTATCGTCTTCATCTTATTTCAAATGAAACATGTTTAAATGATCATTCTGAGTAAATATCAAATCACTTTTCTGTTTGAATCTCATCCTGTTTTTGAACAGCAGATGTGACAGAATCCCTGAGACCATCAAATCCTAAATCTTTGGAACATCACTAATATTTGCAGAAATAAAGAATAAGTTTAGCTGTTCAGTGAGATTTCAACATGTTTTCAGAAATGATTGAGCTTTTCTTCTGGAACAATGGCTGCAGGATGAATTCTCTGCTAATGATGAACAAACTAACATGTAAAGCCTGAAGCAGCAGAAACTGACTTTAAACACATTTGAACTTCTACAATAAAACAACTGAAGGAAAAGAAATATTTGTTCTTACCTGTTACAAACAGTTTAGTTCCAGAGCCAAAGATGTCGTAGCCGTAGCCTCCTCCACACAGTGAGTGAGAGTGATACAAAAACCTGTCTGCTGCTGAATGTGGCAGCTGAGCTGAACAGCCCAAATGATGAAGCAGTATCATATTTCAGCTCCATGATGTGTTTCTCTAATGTTCAGATCAACATGAGCGTCTCTTCTGCTCTCTTCTTTCAGCCTGGTGTTATTCTGAAATGTTCTTCCTTCTGCTCTGTGTGTGCATGTAAGCGCCTCTGCAGCAGCAACAGAAAGCAGCTGCAACAGGGGCACAGATTCTGCCTCAACTTCTCAATATGTCTGACAGGCACTGAGGCAAAAAATGGGAAGTGATCCATGTGATTTGGAGCTGGCCGCCAGCAAGACCCCAGCAGCAGGGAAAAGAAGTCCTTTAGAAGTCTGGACCGCGTTATTCAGTGAGGAAGTCGGCCAGTAGACCAGTGATACCATGTGATGGAGCAGCTCAGTGGAACCGCTGGGATGGTGGGTCATGCTCTCAGTCTTTCTAAGATGTTGGAGTTTTCCAAGCTGTCTTTGAAGGCAGATTACTGATTCCCTTCACCTCAGAGATTTTTCCCTGTGCGTTTCCAGCCTTCTGCTTCTGCCATCCTGAACTTCTTGGTGTTGTTGAAGTCGTATTTTGACTTCCCCGAGTTGGTTGGTGCGAGAGAATAAAATGACGGAGAGAACGGAGTACAAACTGCAGTTATTTATTACCAAGGATCCTTGGGGAACACGCAGTACAGAAAAAGTCTGCTCTCAAGCCAAGCGCCCTGTGTTCTGAAGCCGCGCTCCCTCGTGGTGTAGACTTATCCCGTTGTAACCCCACCCATGTGTGCTTATCTTTAGTCTTCACCTCTTTAATGCCTAACTCCTTATGTGTGTGTGCGTTGTCTTCACCCCCCTCTCACCCTTGCCCTTAACGAACTTCTTCTTTCTGATGTCTGCTCTCTCCAGACACCAGACTTTTCAACTCTTGCCCTTCCTTTTGTGTTACGTCTTCCCAGAGCTTCAGACATTCAGAACACAGGGCACTTTTCCATTTCCTAATATATGATTGTTACAGAGTATATGTTTATAAGTAGCAATAGAAGCAAGCATAGAAGTGCATTCAAAATAGAGTATAAGATATATAAGTATAAAAAGAACATTAAATTGTGACATCATTGTATTACAGTCTCACAATTCCCCCTTTTGATCTCTACTCAGAGATCACTGTCATGCTTTCATATGAAGCCCATTTCCTACCAGGACTAAGTACTACAAAACAGGCAATAATTAGGAATTAAGATCTCCCGACTGATGTCAGGACAGCTGAGTCGCTGCCCTCTCTGCAGGAAACACTACCCAGATCTGCCCTCTGAGGACATCACCTGTTTCCTCCCAGCTCCTTACGCACTTATTTGTTTCTAAATTGTCTTCCCATTTGTCTCGGTACCTAACTAACTGCACTTACTCTAGCACTAGTTATGCTCTTAGCTGTTTGGTTTTGGAAGGAAATGCACTCATGATTTCTTGTGACCTGAAGTTCTTTTGCCTACCGATGTGGAACACACTTATTGTAAGTCGCTTTGGATAAAAGCGTCTGCAGAATGACCGTAATGTAATGTAATGTAATGTAATGTAATGTAATGTAATGTAATGTAATGTAATGTGATGTAATGTAATGTAATGTAATGTAATGTAATGAACATTCTGGATCTCTGAGATGTTGAGCAGAGACGGCCTCATGGTCTCAGACGTCGGCTACATCACAATCCTGGACCGAGCTTTGTTCGGCACGTGGACTCTTATGATGAACTCAAGCCGTATGGAGTCTGTGCCAATGGGGCAGTGGATGGGTTTTCCAGGATGGTTATTTGGCTTCATGGAAGGCAAGGCAAGTTTATTTGTACAGCACAATTCAACAACAAGGCGATTCAAAGTGCTTTACAGGAACAGTAGAAATAAAAAGCACGATTTAGATTTTAAACAAAAAAGAAAGAAATAAGAACAATAGATAAAATCAGGAGTTAAAATGTGATTAAGTTTTGAGCTTTATTCAAACGCAGCTGAAAATAGGTGTGTCTTCAGCCCGGACTTAAACACACTGAGTTTCAGCTGATCTGAGGCTTTCTGGGAGTTTGTTCCAGACATGTGGAGCAGAGAAGCTGAATGCAGCTCCTCCATGTCTGGTTCTGACTCTGGGAACTGATAGAAGACCGGATCCAGATGAGCTGAGGGGTCTGGAAGGTTCATACTGGGTCAGGAGGTCACTGATGCATTCTGGTCCTGGACCATTCAGAGCTTTATAGAACAGCATCAGAACTTTAAAGTCTATCCTCTGATGGACAGGCAGCCGGTGTAAAGACCTCAGAGCTGGACTGATGTGGTCCAGTTCTTTGGTCTCAGTGAGGACTCGAGCAGCAGAGTTCTGAATGAGCTGCAGGTGTCTAACTGACTTTTTAGGTAGACCTGTAAAGATGCTGTTACAGTAATCAAGCCTACTGAAGATGAATGCATGGACTAGTTTTTCCAGGTCCTGCTGACACATCAGATCCTTTAACCTTGATATATTCTTAAGGTGATAGTAGGCTGACTTTGTTACTGCCTTAATGTGTTTTTCCATATTTAGGTCTGAGTCCATCACTACACCCAGATTTCTGGCCTGGTTGGTAGTTTCTAGGTGTATAGATTGAAGTTCTGTGGTGACCTGTAATCGTTTCTCTTTGGCTCCAAAGACAATTACCTCTTTTTTTTTTGTTTGTTTTGTTTTTGTTTAGCTGGAGAAAGTTGTGGCACGTCCAGTCATTAATCTCCTCAATGCATTTACCAAGAGCCTGTACAGGGCCTCGGTCTCCTGGTGACATTGTAATACATATCTGCGTGTCATCTGCATAGCTATGGTAGTTTATTCTGTTGTTTTTTATAATCTGTGCCAGTGGGAGCATGTAGATGTTAAACAGAAGAGGTCCCAGGATGGAACCTTGGGGAACTCCACATGTGACTCTTGTGTGCTCAGATGTAAAGTTACCTATTGACACAAAGTACTTCCTGTTCTCTAAGTATGTTTTGAACCAATTTAGTACAGTTCCGGAAAGACCCGCCCAGTTCTCCAGTCGTTTGAGTAACATATTGTGGTCAACTGTATCAAATGCATGCATACTCCACAAACAGTAATCCTGAAATTATTGCTGGATATTTCATTTCAGAAGGTGAGAAAAGAGGGGGGACTGCATCCAGGATTCATACAGACATGGAGACAGAGAATGGTACAATGGAAGACTTTCAAAGATTCTTCAGCCTTGATCACAACGACAGCTATGCTAGAAAGTGCTTGATGTTAGCATCCAGCACCCACAGCCAGTGTATAGAGAGCAGGTGGGCTTCCTGAAGGAAACACCGTGCACTGGATCAACCTTTTCAGACATCCCAAGTCTCCCGGAAGTTCCGGGAGTTTCCCTGATATTGATAGTTAATCACGGATGCCCGCGAGTCGGATAAAATATCCCGGATTTTAGACTATGCGAGGGAGTGTTTTTTTTATTTTTTTCAATGCGAGTGAGAGCGTGCAGGCAATAAAATAACTCGTGCACCATGCACGTTTTGACTGCGCAGGCACGAGAGAGAGGGGTGTGAAACCTGTGCGTATGTGTCCAAAGCGATGCTCTGTTCAACCAGCGTTCAGGGCGACTGCTTGTCAGAGGGCGCGCTGATTGGTTTAGTCAGCAAAATAAGCCAATAACGTTCGGTGTGGGAGGGCTTCGATTTACTCTCTGACAGCCACCTAAGTTACCACTCAAAACTGTGCATCCTGCCAAATGGCAGAGGGTGAATCCTCGAGTAAAAAACTAAAATATAAGACTCATTTTACAGCAGAATATACTAAAGTGTATCCATGTCTAGAGAAGGTGAAGAATGATGACAGCGTGGCGAGCTGCACTGTATGCAGCAGTGACTTCAGTGTTGCCCACAGCGGACTTAAAGCTGCAGTCTGCAGGATTTGTTGTTGTCATACGTAAAGTCCTACTTTTTGGCATTTTAAGAGTTTACATGATCTATCAGAACGCTTGAAGTTGAAAACGGTGACTTCCGTAGTCGCAAAATGCAAGAAATGCTTATTTTTTAACCGAAAAAAAAAAAGTTATTCAACTTCCTGTCCCGCCCCATCAAAACACATGAGAACTCGTGCACGTCTACGTGCACGCCAGATGCGCCTACACGACTCCTCATTCATCAACTCACCGGTCATTTGCGATCATGGAAGACACAGTAAGTAGACTAGCCCGTAATGAAGTTCAATAGTCCAGATAAATAAGCGTGGGGACGAGCCTACCTTGTATCGCGCGTGCACAATCGGTGATTGACAGGCAGCAGAGCCCAGCTCGTAACCTGATTGGTTACCTTTTACCGGTCCGGTCTGCAATTTTGTAAACAAACCTGCTGGCTTTGGAGGGACCTAGCGGGACATATAGGGGACCTAGAGAACTCTTTTTTTTTTTGTATTGGGGTATTTAATGTACTACTTTCAGAATCCCCGGACAGTTCCAGGCATTATGCTTGAAAAAGAGTTGCAGACTGCAGCTTTAATGACTGTAAAACATGTGGAGGTAGGCTGCATTTTATTTCTGTTGGTTAAATGCTGTTATAAAATAAAGCAAAACGTATCAAAGACTTATTTAAAGTATCAATACACATTTAGTTACTAAATTGTGTAGGCCTATATCTAACTAGCCAGCTGCAGTATCTAACTATCTATATCCAGCCTGTCTGAGCCTTTTAAAAAATCCCCAATTTAATATGTTGATAAATAAGCAAAATTAGAGACACCCAAAATTAAATAGGCGCGGGGGGGGGGGGGGGGGGGGTGTCGATAAGCATCTCCCTGATATGAGTTTTTGGAACTTGGGATGTCTGCCTTTTTCAAACACTGAAGGACTCAGATCATTTCACCGGTGACTTCTTGGATAAGCAGCTGCTTCTTTTTACCAGTTTAAACAGCAGTGAGGTGTGTATGTGTGTATTTAAAGGAGAGAAAATACTGTATGATCAGGATATGCTTTTGGATACAGAATATGTGGTTTTGAACACGTCTCTTTGATCACCTTTCAGGAAGAACTCCAAAATGTTGCTCACTGATGGAACACCCACATCATTCAGAGCAGAAAGGCGTTTGCTGCTCGTGGCAACAATTGTTGTGATGAGACAGTGTTCTCATTATCATCTCATATTATTATTCGGGTGTCCTGATGAGGGCAGATGAGGAACAGGTGGGATGGCAGGAGCAATCCAGACTCCATCCAAGAGTCCCAGGAATGATGCTCAGCCGAAGACTCAGAAAACCAAAATAAAAACAACAGCCAAGCATGATCGCAACACAAGGTGGTTAAATTTAGATATGAAGAAAGACTTGATGACCGTTAGAACATTCTGTTGTGATCAAAGAAAAATGAAACCTCCCCTTTTCTTAGATGAACACACAGAGTGTGTTGGAGACTGTAAAGGAAAATTAATTCTTATATGCATAGTACTGAGTGTTACTGTGTATAACCTGTAATAACCTCCTGCAAAGATACCAACCCGTTTTTCTCTTTTCCTTCCAGATGGGTGACACACCTGACATATTCTGGAGGACCTGCTTCTGTAAAAAGAAGTCCATAAGGTCATTAGCAGCATCCAGTTTTTGCCAGCAGGTGCTGCTAATTTATAAAACAACAAAGGTTAAAACAAGGCGCGGCTGAGCCGGATATCAAAACTAAACTGGAAAATAAAACATGAATATCACTGTGACAAGAAAATAAAACAAAACAAAAGACTTAACATGACATGGAAAAAACACTTATCTCGGCGTGGCTTGACGTGATAAGGGAATGGTGAGATCGGGGAAACTAAATGGTGAACTGAGAGTGATGGGTGAGTGAGTGCAGCTGGGGACGGATGGACAGGTGAAGGGAATGAACTGATGATCAGGCATGGGAAGTGAGGGGAAAACAATGGCAAGACTAAAAACAAGAACTCAAAAACCAAGACATGAAGCCTAAACCATGATACAACATAAAACTAAAAACATGGGGAAACCCCATGGCCGTGACAGTTTCCCAGATATTTGCCACATAGCTGTGAAAGCTGCCTTATACTCAACATGTAGAGATGTAAAACTATGGAGCTGATGGATGGAAAAGTCACATGAAATCACTTAAAGATGTTATTTCAGCGTCAGGGGAAGAGAATCAGCTGACTGGTCCCAATGATACTATCAGCACATCATGAATGTCCTTGTGTAGATGCTTTGAGAAGCGTGTTGACCATGATGCCCTCACTGTGCACGTGTCCTGTTTCTGAGCTGGAATATGGTGCAAAGACCTCACATCAATGCAGGGAGCTTTCCTGCTCCTGTCTCAGTCTCAGTGCACTCTGGGTTCATCCTCTGGGAGCAGGAACATCCACAGCAAACTGATGGAAATCTGTCCTGATAAGCTGCTGCTAAAGGACAAAATCCTGAGCTGAGATCAGTCCCAGATCTGTCTCTGAGAATGGAATAAAGTGAAATGATGTGGTGAAATCTGCTGGAAGCTGTTCAACAACAAGTGCTGCTGGAAGTGTTTTCATGAAGAGCTCATTAACATTTCACAGGAGGAACGGACTTTATTCCAGCAGCAGCTCAAAGCAGCAGATTCATATTTATCTGGACATGTGAATGAAAACATTCAGGATTAAATAAACCTCTTTAAAATGTCTCGCTTTTATTTATGCTGCATTGAAGTTTCATTTGGATCATTTTCCACTCCAAAGCTTTGAAATCTGCACAGTTTTTATCTTTGAACCTTCAGAAAAATTCTCTTAATAAGCAGAAAAAGTTGAATGAAAGTTGAAATAAATAAAGACAGCAGTGAAGAAGAAGCTCCCTCAGCTCAGTGTGTTTGGGACTCTGTCTGAGATGGAGGTGAAATATGTGAACCTGGGCTGTGGTTTACTGCTCTCTTCATGTCACAAACACTGTTTGCCATCTGTTCATCTGAAGGTTTTTGTACAGGCTGCAGGGATCATTTCTCACTGTGGGATCATCCTTCCAGCAGCTGCAGTAGTAGGTGGCTGAATGATCGAGTTTAACTTTCTGTATCTGCAACTCCCAGCCGTTCTGTTTATTCACAGCTGAGAAATCATCTTTCTGAGGATGATTGTAACTAGAATCTATGTTTCCACCACTCCGACTGATATCAAGAATCACTCTGAATGTTTCTGTTTCTTTCTTCTGGTACCAGAATACATAAGTATTAGAACACTGGTCAGTTCCACAGCTGAAGGAGACACTTTGACCAACTCTCCTGGTCAGCGTTAACTGGTCCTGACTCAGCTCTGCTGCCATGGCAACCAGCGCTGCAGAGACACAGACAGACAGACGAAGGTCAGTGGGACGGTGTTTGTTCCAGGTGGAGTTTGCTGGCTCCTGATTGGCTGGAAACACTCACCTGAACACAGACAGCACAGAGCAGCGGCTGGGAGGAAAAGCATTTTGTGCAGCGGTGTTTCCTCTGGTGAACCTGGGGAGAAGTGGCGCTCTGAGGCAGCTGAGGCCAAACAAGGACGAGCTGTGAGATCAGAGCAGGGCCACGTGCTTTCTGACAGCTCCTCAGAGCTCCCATCAGCCCCTGCTGTGGGCCCACAGATAAGACCGCTGCTGCTGACTGACAGCTCAGCCCAAGCTGCTGTGTGCTTTGTGGTCTGGATTTGAATCTGACAGCAGATGGAAAAAATGGGGTCACATGATGCAGAAAGACTAAAAAACATTCATGTTCCCACAGACACATTCAGCTCGGTGGTGAATTTAGTAACACGCTGTGTTATCTGTTGCATCTGTAAGCAGCTGTGAACAGAAACAGCACGGCTGTTATTACTGTGTTATGCTGATGCATGGAAGCAGCTGAATGATTGTGCTGTAAACACTGAGAACAGCCTGCAGATGTGGCTGTTGGGCTGCTTTTGCTTCACAGTCGGTGCAGACAACATGCAGCAGCTTGAAAGATAAATGTGAAATCACACAGAGTTCAGGAGGTGCAGGTCACATCTTCTGTCAGGTTTGCGGGTTGGCAGGACACGGATACGGACTCCAGAGGTGTAAAGCAAACTTGGTTTCATCACAAACAAACAAAAAGTCAAAAGAAAAGGCGGCTGAGCCGGATGATAACACTAAACTGTGGGATCAAAAACATGAATATAACTGTGACAAGAAAAACAACGGCCAGACTTCCAGCGACGTGGAGGCAGGAACCGATTTGGCGGACGGCCAGACCTGGGATAAGGTCATAAGGTCAGCCCAAGGACCCACAGCTTCAAGCCCCTCCCCCCCACCCTCTTTTTGGGATGTCTGGGATCCATCCCTTGAAGGGGGGGCTCCCCCGTCACTGGTTATCTGGCCGCCCGCCCGCCCGGCTGCAGCTTACAGCTACGTTTTTGGACACTTTTTTGGACTCCAATTTTTGTTTTTGATTTTCCCCTCCCTCCCCCCCCCTCCCTCAGGTTCAGTTCAGGTCTTGTCTTTAGTTTTTCCATGTCCCCATAGTTTCTGTTGCCCTGCCATCAGCTTCACTCACAGCACCGGATGTTTTTCCCCTCAGCTGCACTCACTCACCGATCACACACCAGATCCTCACCGTCTCCCTGGTCTTACCCGTCACCGCCCCTTATGTCAAGTACAGTAAAGTTTGTCCTTTTGTTTTCATAGTCAAGTTTAGTTTTTTCATAGTCCTTAGTTTTATTTCTTGATATCTGCATCCGTGTCCAATTCTCCACGCCACTGTACATGTGTTTAACAGCACAAAGAAAGAAAAAGATCTTAAAAATATACAATATTGTGAATATTAATACAACAACAAACAATGATTTGATGTGTTGAAACTTTGAGGTTTAAAGGTTAATATCCCAGTTTCCTGCTGTTTGTCTTTGTTCTATCCACCATCCCTCCATCTTCTCTACTCTCTTGATCCCGGCTGCCTTTAGGCACGAGGCGATGTGCGTCCTGAAGGGTCGGCAGTCCCTCACAGGGCCACACAATCATGCACACTCACCCTCACTCCCAGCCTCAATATACAATCATGTTTAATCTAACATGCATGTTTTTGGACAGTGGGAAGAAGAAGGAGTACTCAGAGATGTCATCTTTGTTTTATGAATGAACTAACAAACAAAAAGCAAATGAGAAAAATAGTGATGCTTTAACTTCCCCAGAATACATCATCAAATAATAAAGAAGCTGTCATCAAAGTTGGAGGTAATTATTTCATTTAGAACATTTAGAATGTGTCAGATTTTCAGAAGTATATACTCAGATTTCATCAAGCTTCAAAATGTGTAATAATTAGGTCATAACAAGAATGTGCCACCAAGCTGGTAAAAAAGTACGCCTCCGTCATTATACCACAGCGTAGCGTTACTTAATAAAATATAAGGATTTACCAGAAGTTCTCACTGTCTCAATAAACCTTATTTAATATCGTATGTAGGGCACCACCTTCAAAGAAGGAAATACACAGAATCTTACGATTCTGGTATGTTAAGTTAATATTTCAATTAATATTCAGTCTCACATCTCGCTACTTTCATAAATTATTGTTTGGTTGGACAGACATTACGTAAAGAAAGCATACAACACAACCTGTGGTTATACATATATAGATATATGAACTATTTATTAAAACGTTATGACCAAAGACATGAACCTTAAAACAAACAGGAGATGCGTTGAATATGGGTGATTATATACAACACTTAGTGAATGGAAAATAAAATAGGGGGGGGGTCCTTTGGTTGTGGATGACTTTCATGGACTTTGCAGTTGGCTGGACGGTCGCTTCTTTTCCACCAGGAAACAGGAACTGGCTGTTATCGAGGACTTCACCGCACAGAATGACCAAAAAACTATGTGATAACGTGCAGCAGCGGAGGTTAAAAACGTGCGACGTAAAAAGAACATGGATGGTGATGGAGGAACAAAAACACAGAAAACGTGTATCTTTAGACTACTTCATTCTGTTTCTATCTCTGTTCATCTGTACAGTTATGACATATGAATAGCGAACCCAACAATGTTATTTTCCTGTGTTAACAATGGAGTACAAAAAGATACAGAAGGGACATCGTTTAACAGTTGCATTACTGCATATAACTGTCCAGTTTACTGACTCCGTTTGGATTTAACTGTTCAACACTACAGACCACTAGGGGGCAGTGTGGTTCCATAGGCGGGTTAGTCATTTTTCCAACAGGGTTATTTCAAGCTTTCATAGGCCGAAGGTGGTTGTAAATGAGGAGATTTCCGTCTCTTCCTTTGTGTAGACTTCCCACATCTGGTCCTGACCCAGAAAAACATCCCCACAGGAATGTTTGCATCTTCCAAAGGTTTAAGGTATATTAATTCCACACTGGAGCGCAGGGCTGGACTGGCATCTGAAAAGGGCCCGGGCACTTTTTGATCACTGAGGGCCCAGCGCGCATATATGTATATTTATATACACACACACTTCTGTCTAATTATCATTAATCCTTCATTTAATCCTTGTAAGGTGTTCATGTTTTTCTTACATAGAAGATATTCTGGCCCAGTGGACCTGGGACTAAAGGAGGGGAAAAAAGCTGCTGTGCACCCTCATGTTCCCTTCATCCTGCTTGTGAAGTTCTGAGTATCTTTGTTTTTGAGGATAAGAGATAGAGAGAGGAGGATAACTAACTTTATTTTCCAGATGATGAGCCCTGGCCAGTGAATCTCATTGTGAAAAAAGTATTCATACCATTTCCCTCAGAAAAACCTGAAAATGGGTCCCACAGACCCAAGCCAGGGATAAGCAAAGCAATATTTCACCAGCACACACAACACTGTATAGAAAAGGAGCACCAGCACACACAACACTGTATAGAAAAGGAGCACCAGCACCACACACACTGTTGTATGTTCTAAGTCTTACTGAATCAAATTAAACATGTAGTAATAATTTCCTGGGTTCAATTATTTTATTTATTGCTCAAAATTGCTCCAGTCCACAGATACTGTCAGTGAGCTTACTGAATGGATGTTAACCCCCGCCCCCCAGGCATAAACTGTAATGCAGCTTGAGACTGATCAAAACAGCCTAAGATAGTGCTTATGTCTGTGTGTTTTTTCTCGGACACGTCATTTTTTTCACTACAGCAAAACCAAAAAATTATACCAAATGGGTATGTTTGTGACTGATTTGATGAAGTCAGGATGACAACTTGGTCTCGGTTTCAATCTTTCAGGCAATGGGAAACGAAACGCTGAAGCGCCCAATAGCTACACTGCATTGGCTAACGGGTGTTGAGATGAATTCTAACCTCAATCTCTCCCTGCTGGGTCACGTCTCCTATCTCCGTCTCCCCCTCCTCTGGTTCCCCAGCTGGAACCATCTCCTCCGCCTCCTCCTGTTCATTCTCCACCACCTGTGCGCTCGTTGATGTACCGGCGGCCCCACTGCCCAGGGTTGGGGAGTAACGGATTACATGTAACGGCGTTACGGTAAAAGGATACAAAATAAAAGTAACTGTAATACGTTACAGTACAAGCAAAAACGATGTACTCAGATTACAGTTACATTCAGTGAGAATGGGGGTTACTTAACAGGATTACAATTTGTGCGAGGTTGCAGTGACAGAAGTACAGAGCGGCAGGTCGGACTGGGGAAAAAAATCGGCCCTGGCAATTTTCCCCGGGACCAGCCCCCCCTCAGTATTAATAAAGTATCTCCAATCTAATTAAATAAAAATAAAAAAACGAGCACAGACCGCTCATACAGTCAATGGCATGTACCCATAGAAAAAATACACACTCACACACACATCACACAACCTGACTATCGGCTAACAACCATGATCAGTAACCCACACAAACCCAGACACATAATGGCTCGGCGGCCAGCAATCGGATAAACCAATGAAGTGAATCAATCCTGTGAAAGAATGAAAACAAGTGAATGAAACCTGCACTCACCCATTATGAAGTTAACTCTGCCAGCCCCTCCATACTCTTGCCCCTGCTCAGCCAACTCCTTGACGTCGGGTATGGTTGGAAACGTTACGGCGGCTAGCATTAGCAACGAGGCTGCTAGGCTTGCTAAATCGGTAAGCATTGGGCTACTGAAGAAAGCTAGTCTTTTTAACTACGTTATAGTATCATCTTTCTTCTCGGCTATAAGTTAACCTTTGTTTACGGCCACTGGCCCTAACCTGACGCGCTAGCTGTCAAATCACCGGAAGTTTTCACCGGAAGTACTGGCGCACACACACAAGCAAGGGCGTGCAAAGAAAAATAAAATGTGATGTAAAAGTCTTACTTTGCTTATTTATTACTAAAGTAGAGCACTTCATTGTCATTGCACATGTATTAATGAAATGCAGTTTGCCATCTTATCAAGTGTAACGCGTGCAGATTGTATAGCATGCAGTATTTAGAGATAAAATGCAGTTATTTACAGCTAGTGTAAGGAAAGATGGTTAATAGATATGTGCAGAATAGATCAATTACCTAGGGAAATGCATGTATGTGCAGAGAATGTATAATGAAGTTATGGCAGTACAATGAAAAGAAAAATAGCATGGTATAAATAAGTGAGATAAATACAGATGGAATCATACAGATAATAGGCTACCATAAATAGGTAAAAGTAATCCAAAAGTAATCCAAAAGTAATTAGTTACATTACCTTTTTTAAGTAATCCAAAAAGTTACACTACAATTACATTTTAAACAAGGTAACTTGTAACTGTAACGGATTACATTTTTAAAGTAACTTACCCAACACTGCCACTGCCCCAACCTGAGGTCGAGCAGCCAGGTTCCGCATCTCCCACGGCCCCACTAACCGAACCTGAGCTCGAGCTTGTGCTTTTAAAAAACATATCGGTGAATTTAACACATTTTACTGCGTCGTCTTTTAGTTTTTGTTTTCTCTTTTCTTTACGTTTGTCATGGTCACTCTTTTGTTTCTCCATTTCGCGTCCTCTTTCCACCAGAGCTTTAGCCGAATATAGCCAAGTGAAGTCGGCTAAACTTCAAGAGACTTGGGTCAAGTGGGCCTGTAGGGAGGGGCGGGCCTTTGACAACGTTAGGCATTCTCATTGGACTAGCGCTCTGTGCGTCAGGACAAACATCCAATGGGCCCCGACGTGTCATTTTTTTTTTTTACCGTCGCAGTCAATGAAAAATATAATATATATATGTATATTTTATTTACGGCCCTCGGAGGGCCCAGAGGGCCCAAATCGCGGGAGGGCCGTTCGGGATATGCCTGAACGGCCAGATAGCCAGTCCAGCCCTGGTGGAGCGTGCTACAAATGAATTTATCCATCTCATGAACCCACTGAGATAGCTTTCTCCAGTTGCTTATTCTAGTCTCAGTTTCTCAAATACAATAAAAATCCATAAAGTGTTTCATGATCATTTTTAGATAAACGCAATAAACACATTTAAGTGTCCCTGAATGAATTTATGGTGACGGATAAAGTCTCAAATGATTTTATAAATAAATGATTTTCTCAGCTCAGTGGATGGCTGTAACTGTCATTGTGTTATTAAGGTGAAAAGCCACAGCTAACGGTGTGGAGGCCGCAGAGCAGGAACCCACACAGCTGCAGCAAAGGAAGTCTGAGTGTCTGTCAGCAGGTTTTTCTGTCCTAATAACCACTGAGAACAGATTCATATCTGCTGCTGCACACACTCATCAGCCCCCCTCTCTGCTGTTTGTCTTTTCTCTGCTTCCTGGAAACCTTTTTACCACTGAGCCCTCCACCCACACAGCTGAACGGAGCTCAGTCACTTATTCATTTATTCACAGGGTAAGAAAGGAATAAAGAGAGCAAATGAAATGAGAGGAAGAGACTTAACACCACAGTCAAAAGGCTGTCAACATACCTAACCTGTAAACAAGCAGAGAAACAAACAACAACAAGCTTATTTTCCACTTTATTGAGAATGTTGAAGTGAATAAATGTGAAGAAGCAAACACACTGTGCACATACAGAATATTAAAAAGAGAGAAATGTTGTTAAATGCTGAAACATCTACAAGGCAGCTGATAATTCAGCTTCATTTAGTTTCTCCCACACATCCTGAGTAAGGTTGGTGAACGCTGATCAAAGTGATGAACCAGATGAACGGATGAGATGTGATGGTGAGAAAAGGCCAGCAGAAAACAGTCAGTCAGCATGTGTGCAGCCGGTGGACGCTCCCTTGTTTCTGAGGATCATCAGCAGAGAGAGTCCACAGCAGCACACCAGACTCTTCACTATCAGCAGCGTGTACAGCAGGCACAGCAGCTTCACTTGTTTCTGGAGCCTCTGAAGAAGCCAAGGAGAAACGTCTGAAACAGAAAAAGAGTCAAAGGTTTGAAGTTGCAGTGAGAAATGTCCGTCCTCTGCTCCTCTGCTCTCTCTGACAGCGTCTCCACATGAAGCTGAATCCCTGCTGAACACAGTCACCGAGCCTTGGTTACCTTGTTGTGTTTGGGCCTCCACTCGGCCCCCCTCGTGCTCCACGGAGCAGCTGTATTTATACGTGTGGAGAGGATCACGATCAACAATCCTGATGGAGGCGGTGCGTCCCGACTCTCTGAGCTCCAGCTGCTCTCCCTCAGCAGGGGGCAGCTCCTCCAGACCACCGTTCTTCTTCTGTCTTTTCCAGGAGAAGCGGACCAGAGGAGGAAACATGCCTGAGGCCAGACACAGCAGGGAGCTCCTCCCCTCCAGGTGGACTCTGGATGCTGCTGGGTACACGCTCACCACGGGCTTCACCACCTGCTCATCTGGAGTTGGACAGCAGCAACAAGCAGCACACACACACATTCACACAGTCAGCAGCAGCTTCCAGCACTGCGCTGCATTCAGTCTGATCCTGGAAACTACATGGACTCTGATCCCTGAACTACTCATCAGTACAGCACAAAGTTCCCTGCATGCACTGTATTCACCTTCATATCAGACACACTCATCACCTCATGTCACCATGTGGAACAGGTGCACGTGCTTTATTACAATAAAACTGCATTATTACACGACTGCTTTCATCTTTTATTGCTCTTTGAAGTGAAATATTACGTAAGACCCTTTACCCCTAATCCCTGATAGGGGACATTTTTGTCCACTTGGGGTGTACTTTCTTCTCTAATTTCACACTGTAGATAGTGATACTCATTATATTTGGTCCAGTTGTGCATTTTTTTTTTTTTTTTTCAAATTTCAAACACACATCATATACAATGCAATTTTTCATTGTGTAGAAAAAAAAACTCCTTAATTTCTGAAAAGGTACATTTTTGTCCCCTTTTAAAAAGACCTAAAACATCATATATTGATATTTTTTTCCACTTTTTTTCATAAATCTTTTATTCCACTTCGGTTCTGATCATAACTAGTTTTCAATTATTTTAAAAAAAAATTAACCCTTTAGATGCCAATTTGAACTTTTTAGCCCAAATTTTAAGCCTTTAGGTGCCAGTATTTACAAAATATGGAATTCTGTAACTACCAAGTTTATTAGAACCGATAAACTTGGTAGTTACAGAATTACCAAGAACTAAACAGAATTTAGTCATTGAGATGATCAATAACTAAATATCTGTGACATCACTAACAGTTAAGTTCAGTTGTTCCTGAAATTTAAACAAATACAACTGAACTGTACAAACAGGTGCAACTTTAATCCCAAATGTGACAGAAAACATGTCGAACTTTAACTGGAGCGTTCTGCTTTAATGTTAAAGTCAAATACGGCCTTTAAGTCAGACTTCATATTCGCCTCCAACTACTTTGTAAAACAGATTTTCTCCTTTACTATTTAGATTTATATCAGAAAGGAAAAGAAGACCAAGTGAGT
Source organism: Odontesthes bonariensis (assembly GCF_027942865.1). Lineage (NCBI taxonomy): Eukaryota > Metazoa > Chordata > Actinopteri > Atheriniformes > Atherinopsidae > Odontesthes > Odontesthes bonariensis. The sequence goes on from NC_134519.1 coordinate 3,179,188, forward strand.
TTGAGCCGTTATATGTCCACCAATGTTTTCTCTGGAGGTTCATTAACAGCTGTTTACTCCAGTTCAAACATGATGAATATCTGAATTTAACTTCAAAGTACGATAAACTGTCTGATCTGTAAATTCATCTTCAGCTTTTATTCTGTTTTACTTCAATTTAACATTTTAAAAAGACTTCTTTAATTCACAGGATAAAAATGACTTCTAAATATTTGAACGATGAATAATTATCGTCTTCATCTTATTTCAAATGAAACATGTTTAAATGATCATTCTGAGTAAATATCAAATCACTTTTCTGTTTGAATCTCATCCTGTTTTTGAACAACAGATGTGACAGAATCCCTGAGACCATCAAATCCTAAATCTTTGGAACATCACTAATATTTGCAGAAATAAAGAATAAGTTTAGCTGTTCAGTGGGATTTCAACATGTTTTCAGAAATGATTGAGCTTTTCTTCTGGAACAATGGCTGCAGGATGAATTCTCTGCTAATGATGAACAAACTAACATGTAAAGCCTGAAGCAGCAGAAACTGACTTTAAACACATTTAAACTTCTACAATAAAACAACTGAAGGAAAAGAAATGTTTGTTCTTACCTGTTACAAACAGTTTAGTTCCAGAGCCAAAAATGAAGTACCATCCTCCCCCACACAGTGAGTGAGAGTGATACAAAAACCTGTCTGCTGCTGAATGTGGCAGCTGAGCTGAACAGCCCAAATGATGAAGCAGTATCATATTTCAGCTCCATGATGTGTTTCTCTAATGTTCAGATCAACATGAGCGTCTCTTCTGCTCTCTTCTTTCAGCCTGGTGTTATTCTGAAATGTTCTTCCTTCTGCTCTGTGTGTGCATGTAAGCGCCTCTGCAGCAGCAACAGAAAGCAGCTGCAACAGGGGCACAGATTCTGCCTCAACTTCTCAATATGTCTGACAGGCACTGAGGCAAAAAATGGGAAGTGATCCATGTGATTTGGAGCTGGCCGCCAGCAAGACCCCAGCAGCAGGGAAAAGAAGTCCTTTAGAAGTCTGGACCGCGTTATTCAGTGAGGAAGTCGGCCAGTAGACCAGTGATACCATGTGATGGAGCAGCTCAGTGGAACCGCTGGGATGGTGGGTCATGCTCTCAGTCTTTCTAAGATGTTGGAGTTTTCCAAGCTGTCTTTGAAGGCAGATTACTGATTCCCTTCACCTCAGAGATTTTTCCCTGTGCGCTTCCAGCCTTCTGCTTCTGCCATCCTGAACTTCTTGGTGTTGTTGAAGTCGTATTTTGACTTCCCCGAGTTGGTTGGTGCGAGAGAATAAAATGACGGAGAGAACGGAGTACAAACTGCAGTTATTTATTACCAAGGATCCTTGGGGAACACGCAGTACAGAAAAAGTCTGCTCTCAAGCCAAGCGCCCTGTGTTCTGAAGCCGCGCTCCCTCGTGGTGTAGACTTATCCCGTTGTAACCCCACCCATGTGTGCTTATCTTTAGTCTTCACCTCTTTAATGCCTGACTCCTTATGTGTGTGTGCGTTGTCTTCACCCCCCTCCCACCCTTGCCCTTAACGAACTTCTTCTTTCTGATGTCTACTCTCTCCAGACACCAGACTTTTCAACTCTTGCCCTTCCTTTTGTGTTACGTCTTCCCAGAGCTTCAGACATTCAGAACACAGTGCACTTTTCCGTTTCCTAATATATGATTGTTACAGAGTATATGTTTATAAGTAGCAATAGAAGCAAGCATAGAAGTGCATTCAAAATAGAGTATAAGATATAAAAGTATAAAAAGAACATTAAATTGTGACATCATTGTATTACAGTCTCACAATTCCCCCTTTTGATCTCTACTCAGAGATCACTGTCGTGCTCTCATATGAAGCCCATTTCCTACCAGGACTAAGTACTAAAAACAGGCAATAATTAAGAATTAAGATCTCCCGACTGATGTCAGGACAGCTGAGTCGCTGCCCTCTCTTCAGGAAACACTACCCTGATCCGCCCTCTGAGGACATCACCTGTTTCCTCCCAGCTCCTTACGCACTTATTTGTTTCTAAATTGTCTTCACATTTGTCTCGGTACCTAACTTACTGCACTTACTCTAGCACTAGTTATGCTCTGTGACCTGAAGTTCTTTTGCCTACAGATGTGGAACACACTTATTGTAAGTCGCTTTGGATAAAAGCGTCTGCAGAATGACCGTAATGTAATGTAATGTAATGTAATGTAATGTAATGTAATGAACATTCTGGATCTCTGAGATGTTGAGCAGAGACGGCCTCATGGTCTCAGACGTCGGATACATCACAATCCTGGACCGAGCTTTGTTCGGCACGTGGACTCTTATGATGAACTCAAGCCGTATGGAGTCTGTGCCAATGGCGCAGTGGATGGGTTTTCCAGGATGGTTATTTGGCTTCATGGAAGGCAAGGCAAGTTTATTTGTACAGCACAATTCAACAACAAGGCGATTCAAAGTGCTTTACAGAAACAGTAGAAATAAAAAGCACAATTTAAATTTTAAACAAAAAAGAAAGAAATAAGAACAATAGATAAAATCAGGAGTTAAAATGTGATTAAGTTTTGAGCTTCATTCAAACGCAGCTGGAAATAGGTGTGTCTTCAGCCTGGACTTAAACACACTGAGTGTTTCAGCTGATCTGAGGCTTTCTGGGAGTTTGTTCCAGACATGTGGAGCATAGAAGCTGAACGCAGCTCCTCCATGTCTGGTTCTGACTCTGGGAACTGATAGAAGACCGGATCCAGATGAGCTGAGGGGCCTGGAAGGTTCATACTGGGTCAGGAGGTCACTGATGCATTCTGGTCCTGGACCATTCAGAGCTTTATAGAGCAGCATCAGAACTTTAAAGTCTATCCTCTGATGGACAGGCAGCCGGTGTAAAGACCTCAGAGCTGGACTGATGTGGTCCAGTTCTTTGGTCTCAGTGAGGACTCGAGCAGCAGAGTTCTGAATAAGCTGCAGGTGTCTAACGGACTTTTTAGGTAGACCTGTAAAGATGCTGTTACAGTAATCAAGCCGACTGAAGATGAATGCATGGACTAGTTTTTCCAGGTCCTGCTGACACATCAGATCCTTTAACCTTGATATATTCTTAAGGTGATAGTAGGCTGACTTTGTTACTGCCTTAATGTGTTTTTCCAAATTTAGGTCCGAGTCCATCACTACAACCAGATTTCTGGCCTGGTTGGTAGTTTCTAGGTGTATAGATTGAAGTTCTGTGGTGACCTGTAATCGTTTCTCTTTGGCTCCAAAGACAATTACCTCTTTTTTTGTTTGTTTTGTTTTTGTTTAGCTGGAGAAAGTTGTGGCACATCCAGTCAATCTCCTCAATGCATTTACCACGAGCCTGTACAGGGCCTCGGTCTCCTGGTGACATTGTAATATATATCTGCGTGTCATCTGCATAGCTATGGTAGTTTATTCTGTTGTTTTTTATAATCTGTGCCAGTGGGAGCATGTAGATGTTAAACAGAAGAGGTCCCAGGATGGAAGCTTGGGTAACTCCACATGTGACTCTTGTGTGCTCAGATGTAAAGTTACCTATTGACACAAAGTACTTCCTGTTCTCTAAGTATGTTTTGAACCAGTTTAGTACAGTTCCGGAAAGACCCGCCCAGTTCTCCAGTCGTTTGAGTAACATATTGTGGTCAACTGTATCAAATGCATGCATACTCCACAAACAGTAATCCTGAAATTATTGCTGGATATTTCATTTCAGAAGGTGAGAAAAGAGGGGGGACTGCATCCAGGATTCATACAGACATGGAGACAGAGAATGGTACAGCCTCGATGCCATTCTTATAGACTCAACACTCAACACTTCCTGGCACAGGAGAGAGGAAGCACAGCCTTTTATGGTATCATTTTGGGCATGGAGTATGCAAATCTACTACTAAACCAGGTGAAGTGAATGAAGGTGATGGCAAAGCAACAGAAACTGAGGAAAACATGGCTAAACTAAATACTGGACTTAAGCCCAATTCGCACGGGATAAGTATTACCTATGGACCCCCCGTAATTCGGAATAATTGCGGAGAATGTCTGAGTTCTTAGTCCTGTGCGAATGCGCCATGTCCGTGATTTGTGGGGTAATAATTCCGCCGCGAATTACCTACTGTATTTCGGCGAAACACAGACGTCCTGTGGTAATTTAAGTCCCGTCTGAACGCACACCTGTGTGTTCAACCTATGTGTACAACCAGGTACAACGGGGCAAAACAGGAAGTTACGACAATTACGGAATATCCGCTCATGATGTCTGTGATTTCAGTAAATTACAGACTTTTGCTTGTCCCGTCCGAATGCGCCACAAAAAATTACAGAGGTGCGGGGGTAGTTGCGAATTACCAGTGATCCATAGGTAATACTTATCCCGTGCGAATTGGGCTTTAGACTAGAAAACTAAGGCATGAGGGAAAACTAAAAACTAAACATGGACTTAAAAACTAAGACATGATTAACACATAAAACACCGAACTAAAAACATGGGGAGAAATCCCATGGAAGACTTTCAAAGATTCTTCAGCCTTGATCACAATGACAGCTATGCTAGAAAGTGCTTGATGTTAGCATCCAGCACCCACAGCCAGCGTATAGAGAGCAGGTGGGCTTCCTTAAGGAAACACCGTGCACTGGATCAACCTTTTCAGACATCCCAAGTCTCCCGGAAGTTCCGGGAGTCTCCCTGATACTGATAGTTAATCACGGATGCCCGCGAGTCGGGTAAAATATCCCGGATTTTAGACTATGCGAGGGAGTTTTTTTATTTTTTTCAATGCGAGTGAGAGCGTGCAGGCAATAAAATAACTCGTGCACCATGCACGTTTTGACTGCGCAGGCACGAGAGAGAGGGGTGTGAAACCTGTGCGTATGTGTCCAAAGCGATGCTCTGTTCAACCAGCGTTCAGGGCGACTGCTTGTCAGAGGGCGCGCTGATTGGTTTAGTCAGCAAAATAAGCCAATAACGTTCGGTGTGGGAGGGCTTCGATTTACTCTCTGACAGCCACCTAAGTTACCACTCAAAACTGTGCATCCTGCCAAATGGCAGAGGGTGAATCCTCGAGTAAAAAACTAAAATATAAGACTCATTTTACAGCAGAATATACTAAAGTGTATCCATGTCTAGAGAAGGTGAAGAATGATGACAGCGTGGCGAGGTGCACTGTATGCAGCAGTGACTTCAGTGTTGCCCACAGCGGACTTAAAGCTGCAGTCTGCAGGATTTGTTGTTGTCATACGTAAAGTCCTAATTTTTGGCATTTTAAGAGTTTACATGATCTATCAGAACGCTTGAAGTTGAAAACGGTGACCTCCGTAGTCGCAAAATGCAAGAAATGCTTATTTTTTAACCGAAAAATAAAAAGTTATTCAACTTCCTGTCCTGCCCCTTCAAAACACATGAGAACTCGTGCACGTACACGACTCCTCATTCATCAACTCACCTGTCATTTGCGATCATTGAAGACACAGTAAGTAGACTAGCCCGTAATGAAGTTCAATAGTCCAGATAAATAAGCGTGGGGACGAGCCTAACTTGTATCGCGCGTGCACAATCGGTGATTGACAGGCAGCAGAGCCCAGCTCGTAACCTGATTGGTTACCCTTTTACCGGTCCGGTCTGCAATTTTGTAAACAAACCTGCTGGCTTTGGAGGGACCTAGCGGGACATATAGGGGACCTAGAGAACTCATTTTTTTTGTATTGGGGTATTTAATGTACTACTTTCAGAATCCCCGGACAGTTCCAGGCATTATGCTTGAAAAAGAGTTGCAGACTGCAGCTTTATTGACTGTAAAACATGTGGAGGTAGGCTGCATTTTATTTCTGTTGGTTAAATGCTGTTATAAAATAAAGCAAAACATATCAAAGACTTATTTAAAGTATCAATACACATTTAGTTACTAAATTGTGTAGGCCTATATCTAACTAGCCAGCTACAGTATCTAACTATCTATATCCAGCCTGTCTGAGCCTTTTAAAAAATCCCCAATTTAATATGTTGATAAATAAGCAAAATTAGAGACCCCCAAAATTAAATAGGCGGGGGGGGGGGGGTCGATAAGCATCTCCCTGAAATGCGTTTTTGGAACTTGGGATGTCTGCCTTTTTCAAACACTGAAGGACTCAGATCATTTCACCGGTGACTTCTTGGATAAGCAGCTGCTTCTTTTTACCTGTTTAAACAGCAGTGAGGTGTGTATGTGTGTATTTAAAGGAGAGAAAATACTGTATGATCAGGATATGCTTTTGGATACAGAATATGTGGTTTTGAACACGTCTCTTTGCTCATCTTTCAGGAAGAACTCCAAAATGTTGCTCACTGATGGAACACCCACATCATTCAGAGCAGAAAGACGTTTGCTGCTCGTGGCCGACCCTACATGATGTATACCCTTCCACAGCTTTGTGGTGGACAAGATCATCTGAAACAAGTCTCAGAGCAGGCAGTGGAACCTTGCAAAGGGGAATGTCTTCAGAGAGGACCGTACACATGTGATGAGACAGTGTTCTCATTATCATCTCATATTATTATTCGGGTGTCCTGATGAGGGCAGATGAGGAACAGGTGTGATGGCAGGAGCAATCCAGACTCCATCCAAGAGTCCCAGGAAACCAGAGGGGTGTTCCACCAAAGTAGCTAAAGAAAGCCAGACTGTAGAGGGAAAGCCTCGCTTAAACTAACACCATCTCCCAATTAAGCCTCAAGTCGTTCCACGAAGCCAGTTTAGCTGCATCTCGGTGAGGCTAATCCAAGCGAGGGTTACATAGCCTAGCTAAGTGCAAGTGCACAAGGAACGTAAGAAGCCCTGACGAGTGGATGGTGGAAAAACGGAGATGGCAGAAAAGGATAGCAAGACAAGAACTGTTATTTTCTTGGCAGCTGAACAAATAATGCTTATGGAGCTGTAAGAGGATTTTAAAAGTGTCATCACCAGAAATGGTAATACAGCTGCGATCAATAAAGCAAAGAAACGGCATGGCTAACAACTGCTGACTAAATGCGTAAGTTTCATACTATTTTCAATTGTTAGACATTTATTTAAAGGACAAGACCGTTTTTTTGACATCGGGCCCTTGATTTCACATTATAACACGATGTTCTACTCACCCCTGCTTGTTGTTGGTCATTTGGAGCTGTTCCGAAGATATTCGAGAGGCGTCTGGCTGCTCTCTTGAGATATTCGGCCATGAAACGGTTTCCTATGGGCAACGTTATACAGGCACAAACTATGCTGTTTATAATTTATTAATTACTGTACACTAGCACTGATAACATGGAGGTGCGTCGCTTACTTAAAGAAATCCGGGTTACTGTAATTTTGAATTTTTGTCGTAAAGTGGGTGTTACTGATGTCATCATCGTGCTACTACCACAGACAGCCCACAGACCTGCTGCCTATTTATTCATTCGGCTAAAATTCAAAATGACAGTAACTAGTTCTCTGTTCTGGCACCCCGATGAACATGGGTAGCACAGGTAACATGGGTAGGTAAGGTGGTAACGAAGGCAGGTAGGTAAGACAAGCAAAGATCCAGCAAACTGACAGAAAGACTGGAAACTAAATAGGGAACTGGGTGATTGTGAATGAGCTGATGGGGAAAACACAGGTGAAGTGAGTGAAGCTAATGAACAAGCATGGGAAGTGAGGGGAAAAACAATGGCAAGACTAAACTAAACATGGACTTAAAAAACTACGACATGATTATCACCAAACTAAAAACATGGGGAGAAATCCCATGGGCGTGACACATTCGGCCTTCAATCAGTTACTGGCAGGTGAAAACTGATTGGAAACTGCAAAATGCATCCAAACATGGGAAGCAAATACTATGACGGGCCCAGATCAGATAAAAAACAATGCAGTCAGGAGGATCGCTGCAAAAGTTCTCATATCTTTATTGAAAACCCACCAATAGCCTAAATCATATTCATTACAGTCTAATTTCCAAAGACACAAAGTCATCAGACATACCGAGCACAGAGACATGTTTATCACATATTGTCGTTACGTGATAAACGTCAAACCTTCGAAGCTATAATTAGGTCTACATTATAATGCAGTTCTGTGTATCTGCACAATCACTTTTGGGAACGACACCAGCATCTCACAGCGTGAATGGGAGAAGATGCAAATAAACGCCAGTAAGAACCACGATCTGTGTTTGTGTGTTGTGACGAGAGCTACAATCAGCGTCCTGATAAGCTGCTGCTAAAGGACAAAATCCTGAGCTGAGATCAGTCCCAGATCTGTCTCTGAGAATGGAATAAAGTGAAATGATGTGGTGAAATCTGCTGGAAGCTGTTCAACAACAAGTGCTGCTGGAAGTGTTTTCATGAAGAGCTCATTAACATTTCACAGGAGGAACGGACTTTATTCCAGCAGCAGCTCAAAGCAGCAGATTCATATTTATCTGGACATGTGAATGAAAACATTCAGGATTAAATAAACCTCTTTAAAATGTCTCGCTTTTATTTATGCTGCATTGAAGTTTCATTTGGATCATTTTCCACTCCAAAGCTTTGAAATCTGCACAGTTTTTATCTTTGAACCTTCAGAAAAATTCTCTTAAGAAGCAGAAAAAGTTGAATGAAAGTTGAAATAAATAAAGACAGCAGTGAAGAAGAAGCTCCCTCAGCTCAGTGTGTTTGGGACTCTGTCTGAGATGGAGGTGAAATATGTGAACCTGGGCTGTGGTTTACTGCTCTCTTCATGTCACAAACACTGTTTGCCATCTGTTCATCTGAAGGTTTTTGTACAGGCTGCAGGGATCATTTCTCACTGTGGGACCTTATCACAGCTGCAGTAGTAGGTGGCTGAATGATCGAGTTTAACTTTCTGTATCTGCAACTCACAGCCGTTCTGTTTATTCACAGCTGAGAAATCATCTTTCTGAGGATGACCAAAACCTTTATAAACACCACCATTACTTTTAGCAATCCCAAGAATCACTCTGAATGTTTCTGTTTCTTTCTTCTGGTACCAGTATACATAATTATCATCACACTGGTCAGTTTGTCCACAGCTGAAGGAGACACTTTGACCAACTCTCCTGGTCAGCGTTAACTGGTCCTGACTCAGCTCTGCTGCCATGGCAACCAGCGCTGCAGAGACACAGACAGACAGACGAAGGTCAGTGGGACGGTGTTTGTTCCAGGTGGAGTTTGCTGGCTCCTGATTGGCTGGAAACACTCACCTGAACACAGACAGCACAGAGCAGCGGCTGGGAGGAAAAGCATTTTGTGCAGCGGTGTTTCCTCTGGTGAACCTGGGGAGAAGTGGCGCTCTGAGGCAGCTGAGGCCAAACAAGGACGAGCTGTGAGATCAGAGCAGGGCCACGTGCTTTCTGACAGCTCCTCAGAGCTCCCATCAGCCCCTGCTGTGGGCCCACAGATAAGACCGCTGCTGCTGACTGACAGCTCAGCCCAAGCTGCTGTGTGCTTTGTGGTCTGGATTTGAATCTGACAGCAGATGAAAAAAATAGGGTCACATGATGCAGAAAGACTAAAAAACATTCATGTTCCCACAGACACATTCAGCTCGGTGGTGAATTTAGTAACACGCTGTGTTATCTGTTGCATCTGTAAGCAGCTGTGAACAGAAACAGCACGGCTGTTATTACTGTGTTATGCTGATGCATGGAAGCAGCTGAATGATTGGGCTGTAAACACTGAGAACAGCCTGCAGATGTGGCTGTTGGGCTGCTTTTGCTTCACAGTCGGTGCAGACAACATGCAGCAGCTTGAAAGATAAATGTGAAATCACACAGAGTTCAGGAGGTGCAGGTCACATCTTCATGGAGAACAACCAGCTGATTATTTCACTCTTCTTCATGTGGACGACTCAGTAGAGATGAAATGACTTTATTTCCTCCTTGTTTACTGTTTCTAAGAAGTTTCTTCAGTCTGACCCGACTTGGAACAGAGTCAAATGTATTGGGACACGTGGGAAAGTGGATCCTTTGGACCCTCCATACAAAGACACTTTCTCATTTCTCTCTTTACTTTGTTGTTTGAAGACATTTTAAAGATGGTTTGTATATAAATAACATTTGTGAATTAACATGGTTTTAAAACTATTTTCTACACTGTTTAACTTCTGGGTTTTGTTGCTCTGTCTTACATATTCACAAAAGTCATCCAATCATCACCTTTTTACTGGAATTCATTGAATAATGTGTGTTCTGTGGCCAGAGATCACACTACATAACTGCATAATGAGACTTTTTCAGGACTCTACAAGTTAGAAAATGTATCCATCAAAGGACAAATAATTGTTGTAAACATATCAAACAATTGTCACGACCTGAGACACAGTTCTGATGGACTCAATTGCACGACTCAGTGAGGTAATCCAAAAGGTATTTATTTTCCAGAATAAAGAGCCAAAGACGCTCCAAAGAGGATGACAAAAATAATGCAAACTTAGAATGCAGTAACGCTTGACTTTAACTTGGTTAGGGACAGAACAAGACTAACTGACAACCAGACAAAGGGAGACAAAGACTATTTGAACATGAGGTAAGGGGACACAGGTGGAACCAATCAGGGGCGGGGTTGACAATCACAATGAGGGAAAGCACACAAAGGGAGGAAGTCAGGATCTGAAACGAGAGGGGAAAATGTGAATACAAAATAAAACAGGAAGTGCATGACAGGACTGGACATGAGTGACTTGACTAAACTAAAACATACAGGACCCACACATGAAACTAAACAAGACATGACATAACATAAACATGATACACACTACAGACATACAGACCACTAGGGGGCAGTGTGGTTCCATAGGCGGGTTAGTCATTTTTCCAACAGGGTTATTTCAAGCTTTCATAGGCCGAAGGTGGTTGTAAATGAGGAGATTTCCATCTCTTCCTTTGTGTAGACTTCCCACATCTGGTCCTGACCCAGAAAAACATCCCCACAGGAATGTTTGCATCTTCCAAAGGTTTAAGGTATATTAATTCCACACTGGAGCGTGCTACAAATGGATTTATCCATCTCATGAACCCACTGAGATAGCTTTCTCCAGTTGCTTATTCTAGTCTCAGTTTCTCAAATACAATAAAAATCCATAAAGTGTTTCATGATCATTTTTAGATAAACACAATAAACACATTTAAGTGTCCCTGAATGAATTTATGGTGACGGATAAAGTCTCAAATGATTTTATAAATAAATGATTTTCTCAGCTCAGTGGATGGCTGTAACTGTCATTGTGTTATTAAGGTGAAAAGCCACAGCTAACGGTGTGGAGGCCGCAGAGCAGGAACCCACACAGCTGCAGCAAAGGAAGTCTGAGTGTCTGTCAGAAGCTTTTTCTGTCCTAATAACCACTGAGAACAGATTCATATCTGCTGCTGCACACACTCATCAACCCCCCTCTCTGCTGTTTGTCTTTTCTCTGCTTCCTGGAAACCTTTTTACCACTGAGCCCTCCACCCACACAGCTGAACGGAGCTCAGTCACTTATTCATTTATTCACAGGGTAAGAGAGGAATAAAGAGAGCAAATGAAATGAGAGGAAGAGACTTAACACCACAGTCAAAAGGCTGTCAACATACCTAACCTGTAAACAAGCAGAGAAACAAACAACAACAAGCTTATTTTCCACTTTATTGAGAATGTTGAAGTGAATAAATGTGAAGAAGCAAACACACTGTGCACATACAGAATATTAAAAAGAGAGAAATGTTGTTAAATGCTGAAACATCTACAAGGCAGCTGATAATTCAGCTTCATTTAGTTTCTCCCACACATCCTGAGTAAGGTTGGTGAACGCTGCTCAAAGTGATGAACCAGATGAACGGATGAGATGTGATGGTGAGAAAAGGCCAGCAGAAAACAGTCAGTCAGCATGTGTGCAGCCGGTGGACGCTCCCTTGTTTCTGAGGATCATCAGCAGAGAGAGTCCACAGCAGCACACCAGACTCTTCACTATCAGCAGCGTGTACAGCAGGCACAGCAGCTTCACCCTCAGCTCAGACTGGAAGGAGGCTGACAGCTTCACAGGCTGAGGAGGAACCGAGCTCGCTGCTGGATCAGATGCTGGAGACGTTTCTTCTGGCAGATGTGCAGGAGCTGCTGCTGTTGGTGGTGGAGCTGCTGCTGTTGGTGGTGGAGCTGCTGCTGTTGGTGGTGGAGCTGCTGCTGTTGGTGGTGGAGTAGCAGGAACCTCTGAAAGAGAAAAGGTTTGGAGTTGCAGTGAGAAATGTCCGTCCTCTGCTCCTCTGCTCTCTCTGACAGCGTCTCCACATGAAGCTGAATCCCTGCTGAACACAGTCACCGAGCCTTGGTTACCTTGTTGTGTTTGGGCCTCCACTCGGCCCCCCTCGTGCTCCACGGAGCAGCTGTATTTATACGTGTGGAGAGAGTCGCTATCAACCGCTCTGATGGCGGCGGAGCGTCCCGACCGCTGGAAGTTTGTTTGCCATCCCTCAGCAGGGGGCAGCTCCTCCAGACCACCGTTCTTCTTCTGTCTTTTCCAGGAGAAGCGGACCAGAGGAGGAAACATGCCTGAGGCCAGACACAGCAGGGAGCTCCTCCCCTCCAGGTGGACTCTGGATGCTATCAGACACACGCTCACCACGGGCTTCACCACCTGCTCATCTGGAGTTGGACAGCAGCAACAAGCAGCACACACACACATTCACACAGTCAGCAGCAGCTTCCAAAGGGACATTTTTGTCCCCTTTTAAAACGACATAAAAACATCATATATTAATATATTTTTCCACTTTTTTTCATAAATCTTTTATTCCACTTCAGTTCTGATCATAACTACCAAGTTTTCAATTCTTTTCAATTATTTAAAAAAAATTAACCCTTTAAATACTAGTGTATATGAGGTAAACACCAATTTCTGTTAAAACACACACACACAAACTGCTGTATTTTCAATGTATGCAATGCAAAGTGAAATATTCTATGGGGGATTATTAGGTCTGGGATATGTCATTGATGAGCTACAACATCAGTTTTTACAGATTTTTAGTTTTTCTGCAATGGCAGATTACAGAAACGGCTCAGGTGTGCCATAGTCTAATGCTGTATTCATTATAATGGATGTCTATGGGAGCCGTTTCTGTAATATATAAACCAGTTTTTAAATGGTTAAATTTCTGAAAATAATTTAAAACTTATGATCAGAACTGAAGTGGAATAAAAGATCTATGGGACCGAAGTGCAGACGGAGCAGTCCCCTGCTTCCCAGCAGGTCTGACTTTTTCCTGGAGAACCATTTTGTGATGCAAATGTATTACTCTGTTGAACGCATATTGTTTTGAGAAGCAAAACGCTTTATTTTTTAAACCCCAGCCAACTAGCCGGACTACCTTCATCAACACCAAAACGAGGCTGGAACTCTGCTCACAGGACGCAGCAGGGGGTAAGAAGATGTTCAGAAATGATGTTGCTGATATGGGATGTTACACAGCTTCATGGCAAAAGAGGCGAACTGTCCCTTTAATATCATCTATCTGTGTGGCCCTGTGATGAACTGGGGACCCACCCAGGGTGGCCCCCACCTCTGGCCCAGTGGCAGCTGGGATAGACTCCAGCCCCTCCACCCCTGAATAGGATGGAGCGGCTGTAGAAAATGGATGGAGGCAAATGTCCTTCTGACCAACATTTACTTTGGTCTCATCACCAGAAAACAGCAAATCAGATTTTTGGAAGGATTTTTCAGCCAGTTGAAACTTTTCTGAATAAAGACAAAAACAACAAAGAGTTCATGTGTGTAAAAGTCTCCGTAGATTTATAACCATCACATCTCTGACCACACTAATGATGATGTAATGATTTCATTTTAAAGGACATGTTTGACATGTGTTACACATTTACATCCAAATACTTTTCTTCTTTTTCTCAAACTTATTTCTTAATATGAAACTTTTCTTCTGATTTTTCCATTCTGTTCATCAGTCTTAAACATACAAACAGAAGCGTTTGAGCTTTAATAAGTTGCCTCATATCGTCTGTCAGAATTGAACTTACTGACTAAAATATGCTCAAAATCTCCTTCAAACATGGTTTCATATTCAGTTATTTTCACTTCTTTTTTAGCTTCTTTTCCAAAACAATATTCAGTCTGAAAAAGATGAACATCTGAGCGAGTAACTGTTTCATGGACTTATTTTGAGTTGGAACTGATTTAAAACACAGAAGCACACAGATAGAAAACTAATATTTAACATCAAATCTCCTGTAATAAATATCAACCCAACAGAATCACTGAGATGATCAATAACTAAATATCTGTGACATCACTAACAGTTAAGTTCAGTTGTTCCTGAGATTTAAACAAATACAACTGAACTGCACAAACAGGTGCAACTTTAATCCCAAATGTGACAGAAAACATGTCGAACTTTAACTGGAGCGTTCTGCTTTAATGTTAAAGTCAAATACGGCCTTTAAGTCAGACTTCATATTCGCCTCCAACTACTTTGTAAAACAGATTTTCTGCTTTACTATTTAGATTTATATCAGAAAGGAAAAGAAGACCAAGTGAGTTTGAGCCGTTATATGTCCACCAATGTTTTCTCTGAAGGTTCATTAACAGCTGTTTACTCCAGTTCAAACATGATGAATATCTGAATTTAACTTCAAAGTACGATAAACTGTCTGATCTGTAAATTCATCTTCAGCTTTTATTCTGTTTTACTTCAATTTAACATTTTTAAAAAGACTTCTTTAATTCACAGGATAAAAATGTCTTCTAAATATTTGAATGATGAATAATTATCGTCTTCATCTTATTTCAAATGAAACATGTTTAAATGATCATTCTGAGTAAATATCAAATCACTTTTCTGTTTGAATCTCATCCTGTTTTTGAACAACAGATGTGACAGAATCCCTGAGACCATCAAATCCTAAATCTTTGGAACATCACTAATATTTGCAGAAATAAAGAATAAGTTTAGCTGTTCAGTGAGATTTCAACATGTTTTCAGAAATGATTGAGCTTTTCTTCTGGAACAATGGCTGCAGGATGAATTCTCTGCTAATGATGAACAAACTAACATGTAAAGCCTGAAGCAGCAGAAACTGACTTTAAACACATTTGAACTTCTACAATAAAACAACTGAAGGAAAAGAAATGTTTGTTCTTACCTGTTACAAACAGTTTAGTTCCAGAGCCAAAGATCCTTTCTCCTCCACACAGTGAGTGAGAGTGATACAAAAACCTGTCTGCTGCTGAATGTGGCAGCTGAGCTGAACAGCCCAAATGATGAAGCAGTATCATATTTCAGCTCCATGATGTGTTTCTCTAATGTTCAGATCAACATGAGTGTCCCTTCTGCTCTCTTCTTTCAGCCTGGTGTTATTCTGAAATGTTCTTCCTTCTGCTCTGTGTGTGCATGTAAGCGCCTCTGCAGCAGCAACAGAAAGCAGCTGCAACAGGGGCACAGACTCTGCCTCAACTTCTCAATATGTCTGACAGGCACTGAGGCAAAAAATGGGAAGTGATCCATGTGATTTGGAGCTGGCCGCCAGCAAGACCCCAGCAGCAGGGAAAAGAAGTCATTTAGAAGTCTGGACCGCTTCCAACAAAATAAACACACAAGACGAGACACGCCACCACACGGAGTCTCAGTTCCTGGAAGAAATAAACTAAAACAGCCTGAATAAAACAGTGGCGTCACAACAAATACAATAATTCAGTCAATTTGATTTAAAAATGGTCAAAGCCCCAGCCAACAGAGGAAGACCCAAGTTGGTCTTAAATGAATCTTCCGGTGGGCAAAACAGCAGCGAGTGACATCCAGGTGGAAAGCCAGCAGAAGAGCTCATCAGGTTGCTGTAAACTGGTAGGTTATGGCACCGCCATCTGAGCAGGTCAATAAATAAAGATCAAGCCGTTAGCTGTAACAGAACACTATATGCAGCAGAGGACGGGCTAAACCGGACATCAGACCACAGTTTACATTAGTGGCTGCTGTTAAAGCCGACTAAAACAATGAAAACAGCTACGCTTACCAGAGAACAGTTAGCAGCCGCAACACCAGGAGCAGGCAGACATCATGACAGGTGGAGACGTACTTTGAATTCGAGTTGCAGATGTTGATGGAGCTTGCAGGTGTTGTACCCCAGAGGACAGTTTGACATCAGGCTCTTTTCCTTCTGCTTTCAAGACTGCCAGAGTCACTCCTCTTCTAAAGAAACCAGCTCTGGACCCTTCAGAGATCAAGAACGCTTCCTGTCCAAAACCCTTGAACGTGCTGTCTTTAAACAACTGCCCTCTTACCTCCACCAGAACAACCTCTTGGACTCCCACCAGTCCGGGTTCAAGGTGGGCCCCTCACCTGAGACGGCCCTCCCAGCAGTAACTGAGTCCCTCCAAACTGCTGGAGCTAACTCTCTCTCCTCTGTCCTGGTTCTCCTGGACCCTAACCCTGGACCTGATCTGCAGCATCTGACACAGTGAACCACCACATCCTTCTCTCTACCCTGGAGGGAATGGGTGTCTCTGGCTCTGCACTCTCCATGTTCTCATCCTACCTGACAGGACGCTCCTACCAGGTCACACTGAGAGGGTCTGTGTCGAAGCCACGTAGGCTCACCACTGGGGTTCCCCAAGGTTCGGTCTTGGGTCCTCTTCTTTTCTCCCTCTACACATCATCTCTTGGTTTTGTCATCCACTCCCATTACTTTTCCTACCACTGCTATGCAGACGACACCCAGCTGATTCTGTCTTTTCCCCCTGCTGACACCCCAGTGGAGGCATTGCTGCGTGCCTGGCAGACATCTTGGAGTGGATGTCGATGCACCACCTTAAGCTCAACCTGGACCAGACTGAGCTGGTGTTTCTCCCGGGGAAGGGCTGCCCATTCAGAGACCTGGCCATCACCATGGATGACTGTGTGGTGACATCAACTCGGACTGCGAGGAATCTGGGTGTGACCCTGGACGACCAACTGTCGTTCTCGCCAAACATCGCATCAGTGACCCGTTCCTGCCGATTCCTCCTCTACAACATCCGGAGGATTCGCCCCTTCCTCACCGACAAGGCAGCACAGGTGCTCATCCAGGCTCTTGTCATCTCCCGCCTGGACTACTGCAACTCCCTCCTTGCTGCCATCAGACCTCTGGAGCTGGTTCAGAAAGCTGCTGCTCGTCTGGTGTTCAACCTCCCAAAGTTCTCCCACACCACTCCCCTTCTCCGCTCTCTACACTGGCTCCCTGTAGCTGCTCGCATCCAGTTTAAGACTCTGGTGCTGGCCTACAGGGCAGTGGAAGGAACAGCTCCTTCATACCTCCAGGCTATGGTCAAGCCCTACACCCCCGCCCGACCACTTCGCTCTGCGGCCACTAGGCGCCTGGCTGCCCCGTCACTCAGGGGTCCCTGCGCACGATCGACACGGTCACGGCTTTTCTCTGTTCTGGCACCCCGATGGTGGAACGATCTCCCGACTGATATCAGGACAGCTGAGTCGCTGCCCATCTTTCGCCGCAGGCTGAAAACCCACCTCTTCAGGAAAAACTACCCTGATCCGCCCTCTTAGGACAGCACCTGCGCCGTCCTAGTTCCTTACGCACTTATTGTTTCCTCCACCACTGGCACCCTCTATATTTTCATTACCCCCTACCCGAACCAGGGTTTGAATCCCCACCCCGCTGTGACTGGTGTGCAGTTGGTGAGAGGCTGGTTGGTTATCGCACTTACTCTAGCACTAGTTTTGCTCTTAGCTGTTTGGTATTAGAAGGAAATGCACTTATGATTTCTTGTGACCTGAAGTTCTTTTGCCTACCGATGTTAAACGCACTTATTGTAAGTCGCTTTGGTTAAAAGCGTCTGCAAAATGACCGTAATGTAATGTAATGTAATGTACAACATCCGGAGGATTCGCCCCTTCCTCACCGACCAGAGCTCATCCAGGCTCTGGTCATCTCCCGCCTGGACTACTGCAACTCCCTCCTTGCTGGTGCCCCGGCTTCTGCCATCAGACCTCTGGAGCTGGTTCAGAAAGCTGCTGCTCGTCTGGTGTTCAACCTCCCCAAGTTCTCCCACACCACTCCCCTTCTCCGCTCTCTACACCGGCTCCTTGTAGCTGCAGCATCCAGTTTCAGACTCTGGTGCTGGCCTACAGGGCAGTGGAAGGAACAGCTCCTTCATACGATCTCCCGACTGATGTCAGGACAGCTGAGTCGCTGCCCATCTTTGGCCGCAGGCTGAAAACCATCTCTTCAGGAAACACTACCCAGATCCGCCCTCTTAGGACATCACCTGTTTCCTCCCAGCTCCTTACGCACTTATTTGTTTCCTAAATTGTCTTTTTTTCCCCCCATTTGTCTCGGTACCTAACTTACCGCACTTACTCTAGCACTAGTTATGCTCTTAGCTGTTTGGTTTTGGAAGGAAATGCACTTATGATTTCTTGTGACCTGAAGTTCTTTTGCCTACCGATGTGGAACACACTTATTGTAAGTCGCTTTGGATAAAAGCGTCTGCAGAATGACCGTAATGTAATTTACTAAAAATTCTGGATCTCTGAGATGTTGAGCAGAGACGGCGTCATGGTCTCAGACGTCGGCTACATCACAATCCTGGACCGAGCTTTGTTAGGCACGTGGACTCTTAACCAAGCCATATGTGTCATGATGTGTTTAGGGGAGGACCCAGGTGCAGACAGGAGGCAAAATAAAGTTAAGGGATTTATTTTAACAAGGATAAACACAAATCATTAAAGTTCAAGTTATAAAAACTAAACGGGACATGAAACTAAGAAAATAACAAAACACTAGCAATAGGACAGACGAGGAAAGAATGCTTGATTTATTTTTGTGTGTTTATTACTGTGCTGTTCCATTCAGGCACACGTTAAAGGTTTGATTTCAACTTAAAACAAGTTCATATTACATTATTTCACTTACCTTAAGCCAGCGTGAGTGTACTATTGAACTGTGAGTGGTTTAAAATCATTTACATGTGATTTCTGATTGTTTATCAGTGATTTAATCATTTATTTTTCATTATAAAAGAAAAACAGTGAAGTTAACATTGCATATGCTAACACTGTAAATCTGAGGTTATCTTGAAATAAGTTAACAGTGGGAAAAATTCATTTTACATTGATATTGATTACATTGAGTAAATACAAACTGTACAGTTAAAAGGAAAAAAGTGAATAGATTTATTTAAGCCTGTTGTGTTATGCAGGCTGGGTTTTTTGGACACCCTTGGATCTTGGAGCGAGATTCTCTTCCTGACGAGGGAGAGTGGCGAGCCCACCCGTGAGACCACTTGGATTAAAGAGGACATCTCTTAGTCAACCAACGTTCTATCGGTTTGACAGAAACTAAGAAAAACTCAAACATTTAAGGAACACTATTTTCTACTCTTGGGAAAGAGACATTTTATTTTATTTTATTTTATTTTATTTTATTTTATTTTATTTTATTTTAAGGGTGCACCCGATTCAGAGACATTTAAAGTGTGACTAAAGGCCGGCCGAAATTGTAACAGTGTTATATGATGTGTGTTAATACATTCAAATATTGCTAAAACTTACCTCTGCGTGTTCCCTCTTAATGAAATGGTGTCCAGTTCATTAATCTACCATTTCTCCCTCACGAGTCTAGGAAAATTGTGGTCCGTGTTACTTACCTTACAGGTGGGTTACAAAGACTCCTCTCTTCAGAGAGCTGCTCCTCTCCTGACACCTGAACACACCTCACCTGCTCTTACCTGCACTTCTGCACTTGTTCTGCTTCTCCTCGATCATTTGGACAGATTTCTATGGATTTAACACTCAGCGTACAGACCAGGGTTTCTGCCTGCACTGGGATGTTGTTTCCTCACTTGTGAGTCACTTTGGATCAGAGCAGCTGCTGAATGGCTCAATGGAAATGACCTTAATGTCCATGATGACTGTAGAGAAACATTCCAGCAGAACTGTGAGTATGAGCCATCTTTGTAGAGACTGGATGTTTTAGGCTGTCGCTCTCAGCTGTTTCCCAGATATTTGCCACATAGCTGTGAAAGCTGCCTTATACTCAACATGTAGAGATATAAAACTATGGAGCTGATGGATGGAAAAGTCACATGAAATCACTTAAAGTGACTTTATTCCAGCAGCAGCTCAAAGCAGCAGATTCATATTTATCTGGACATGTGAATGAAAACATTCAGGATTAAATAAACCTCTTTAAAATGTCTCGCTTTTATTTATGCTGCATTGAAGTTTCATTTGGATCATTTTCCACTCCAAAGCTTTGAAATCTGCACAGTTTTTATCTTTGAACCTTCAGAAAAATTCTCTTAATAAGCAGAAAAAGTTGAATGAAAGTTGAAATAAATAAAGACAGCAGTGAAGAAGAAGCTCCCTCAGCTCAGTGTGTTTGGGACTCTGTCTGAGATGGAGGTGAAATATGTGAACCTGGGCTGTGGTTTACTGCTCTCTTCATGTCACAAACACTGTTTGACATCTGTTCATCTGAAGGTTTTTGTACAGGCTGCAGGGATCATTTCTCACTGTGGGGACCTTCCAGCAGCTGCAGTAGTAGGTGGCTGAATGATCGAGTTTAACTTTCTGTATCTGCAACTCACAGCCGTTCTGTTTATTCACAGCTGAGAAATCATCTTTCTGAGGATGACCATAACCTTTATAAACACCACCATTATTTTTATCAATACGAAGAATCAGTCTGAATGTTTCTGTTTCTTTCTTCTGGTACCAGAATACATCATTATAATCACACTGGTGAGTTTGTCCACAGCTGAAGGAGACACTTTGACCAACTCTCCTGGTCAGCGTTAACTGGTCCTGACTCAGCTCTGCTGCCATGGCAACCAGCGCTGCAGAGACACAGACAGACAGACGAAGGTCAGTGGGACGGTGTTTGTTCCAGGTGGAGTTTGCTGGCTCCTGATTGGCTGGAAACACTCACCTGAACACAGACAGCACAGAGCAGCGGCTGGGAGGAAAAGCATTTTGTGCAGCGGTGTTTCCTCTGGTGAACCTGGGGAGAAGTGGCGCTCTGAGGCAGCTGAGGCCAAACAAGGACGAGCTGTGAGATCAGAGCAGGGCCACGTGCTTTCTGACAGCTCCTCAGAGCTCCCATCAGCCCCTGCTGTGGGCCCACAGATAAGACCGCTGCTGCTGACTGACAGCTCAGCCCAAGCTGCTGTGTGCTTTGTGGTCTGGATTTGAATCTGACAGCAGATGAAAAAATGGGGTCACATGATGCAGAAAGACTAAAACACATTCATGTTCCCACAGACACATTCAGCTTGGTGGTGAATTTAGTAACACGCTGTGTTATCTGTTGCATCTGTAAGCAGCTGTGAACAGAAACAGCACGGCTGTTATTACTGTGTTATGCTGATGCATGGAAGCAGCTGAATGATTGTGCTGTAAACACTGAGAACAGCCTGCAGATGTGGCTGTTGGGCTGCTTTTGCTTCACAGTCGGTGCAGACAACATGCAGCAGCTTGAAAGATAAATGTGAAATCACACAGAGTTCAGGAGGTGCAGGTCACATCTTCTGTCAGGTTTGAGAAAAATAGTGATGCTTTAACTTCCCCAGAATACATCATCAAATAATAAAGAAGCTGTCATCAAAGTTGGAGGTAATTATTTCATTTAGAACATTTAGAATGTGTCAGATTTTCAGGAGAAGATATTTAGATTTCATCAAGCTTCAAAATGTGTAATAATTAGGTCATAACAAGAATGTGCCACCAAGCTGGTAGAAAAGTACGCCTCCGTCATTATACCACAGTGTAGCGTTAGCTGATAATATAAAAGGATTTTTTTTTTAACTTTTTATTTTCCATTAACCATTTTATACAAACATATACACAATTCAATCTTTGTCCCGTTTCACATTTGACATCTTATTACTTGCACATTTACACAGACCCTTTTAAACACTTTAACCTACCGTAAATATTCCCGACTGACTATTCCAACTAACACAAGTCCTCGATATAGGCAAAAGTAAAGAAAATATATTTCTCACAAATATCCATTAAGTCACTCAGAGATTGTGGTTATCTTTAACATCTATGACCATGTAAATCCGCATTAATTACAGTGTAAGGAACAACAGTGAACATCGGAAAACTAAAAACTAAGGTAATAAAAATACATAACACCAACTAAACTCAAGGAAAAAAAAAAAAAAGAAATAAAAGAATAAAAATAAAAAAAGAATATATAAGGATTTACCAGAAGTTCTCACAGTCTCAATAAACCTTATTTAACCTCGTATGTAGGGCAACACCTTCAAAGAAGGAAATTCTGGTATGTTAAGTTAATATTTCAGTTAATATTCAGTCTCACATCTCGCTACTTTCATAAATTCTCGTTTGGTTGGACAGACATTACGTAAAGAAAGCATACAACACAACCTGTGGTTACACATATATATAGATATATGAACTATTTATTAAAACGATATGACCAAAGACATGAACCTTAAAACAAACAGGAGATGCGTTGAATATGGGTGATTATATAAAACACTTAGTGAATGGAAAATAAAATAGGGGGGGGGGGTCCTTTGGTTGTGGATGAGTTTCATGGACTTTGCAGTTGGCTGGACGGTCGCTTCTTTTCCACCAGGAAACAGGAACTGGCTGTTATCGAGGACTTCACCGCACAGAATGACTAAAAAACTATGTGATAACGTGCAGCAGCGGAGGTTAAAAACGTGCGACGTAAAAAGAACATGGATGGTGATGGAGGAACAAAAACACAGAAAACGTGTATCTTTAGACTACTTCATTCTGTTTCTATCTCTGTTCATCTGTACAGTTATGACACATGAATAGCGAACCCAACAATGTTATTTTCCTGTGTTAACAATGGAGTACAAAAAGATACAGAAGGGACATCGTTTAACAGTTGCATTACTGCATATAACTGTCCAGTTTACTGACTCCGTTTGGATTTAACTGTTCAACACTACAGACCACTAGGGGGCAGTGTGGTTCCATAGGCGGGTTAGTCACTTTTCCAACAGGGTTATTTCAAGCTTTCATAGGCCGAAGGTGGTTGTAAATGAGGAGATTTCAGTCTCTTCCTTTGTGTAGACTTCCCACATCTGATGTTGATTTTATTTTTGATTTTAGTCCAACTGTGTAAGCACTTTGAGATTTTGCTATGAAAAGTGCGGTACAAATTAAATTGATTATTATTATTATTATTATTATTATCTGGTCCTGACCCAGAAAAACATCCCCACAGGAATGCTTGCATCTTCCAAAGGTTTAAGGTATATTAATTCCACACTGGAGCGTGCTACAAATGAATTTATCCATCTCATGAACCCACTGAGATAGCTTTCTCCAGTTGCTTATTCTAGTCTCAGTTTCTCAAATACAATAAAAATCCATAAAGTGTTTCATGATCATTTTTAGATAAACACAATAAACACATTTAAGTGTCCCTGAATGGATTTATGGTGACGGATAAAGTCTCAGTCTGACCCATCTTTTAACAGGATTCAGCACATTAAAACATGTGGGAAAGGATCACAGTGTACATTCTGATTTTACAACACACACAGGAAACACTTTCCACTTTATTTTGCCTTTGCAAACATGTTGTAAAGCAACACAAAACTGCAGCAGGTTTCTGCTCCATCAAGCTTCATTTCTCAGCTCTGACTTCATGATTCGAGCTGTTTCTCTCACAGATGATCTCACATTGTGTTATTAAGGTGAAAAGCCACAGCTAACGGTGTGGAGGCCGCAGAGCAGGAACCCACACAGCTGCAGCAAAGGCAGTCTGAGTGTCTGTCAGCAGGTTTTTCTGTCCTAATAACCACTGAGAACAGATTCATATCTGCTGCTGCACACACTCATCAACCCCCCTCTCTGCTGTTTGTCTTTTCTCTGCTTCCTGGAAACCTTTTTACCACTGAGCCCTCCACCCACACAGCTGAACGGAGCTCAGTCACTTATTCATTTATTCACAGGGTAAGAGAGGAATAAAGAGAGCAAATGAAATGAGAGGAAGAGACTTAACACCACAGTCAAAAGGCTGTCAACATACCTAACCTGTAAACAAGCAGAGAAACAAACAACAACAAGCTTATTTTCCACTTTATTGAGAATGTTGAAGTGAATAAATGTGAAGAAGCAAACACACTGTGCACATACAGAATATTAAAAAGAGAGAAATGTTGTTAAATGCTGAAACATCTACAAGGCAGCTGATAATTCAGCTTCATTTAGTTTCTCCCACACATCCTGAGTAAGGTTGGTGAACGCTGATCAAAGTGATGAACCAGATGAACGGATGAGATGTGATGGTGAGAAAAGGCCAGCAGAAAACAGTCAGTCAGCATGTGTGCAGCCGGTGGACGCTCCCTTGTTTCTGAGGATCATCAGCAGAGAGAGTCCACAGCAGCACACCAGACTCTTCACTATCAGCAGCGTGTACAGCAGGCACAGCAGCTTCACCCTCAGCTCAGACTGGAAGGAGGCTGACACACACACACACACACACACACACACACACACACACGAACAGGTCATTCTTCTCAGATCACTGAGAAAATATAAAGTGTAACTAGAAAGAGCTGTTCCTGTGAAACAGTGAGAATGCTTATGAGCTGAATGGGGATAGCTGACCATAATAAAAAAACTGAAAATAGTTCAATCTTAGCAGTAAAAACTGTTGCTAAAGTATTGGTTGAAGGATTTTTGTGTACTACCAAACTTAACATTGGAGTTAGTCAGAGAATTTGAGAGGTTGATCTCGGTTCAAGGCTCATAGCTGAAATTCTGTAAATATGAGCTCTTTAGTAGTTACATTGGCTGAAAGAGGACAGTTTTCCTACATTTTAAGGTATAATTTGTTTCTCTAAGTTAAACTGTATGAATGTTAGAGGAATTAGTTTGAAAAAATTGAAACTCATCAGCACGCACTCAACTGTGTGCTCATTCATAAAAATCAAGAAGGAGCAAAATGTTCATGTTTTTGAAACTGTCATATTTCAAAATTGGCTGAAACTTTTAAAAAGCTAAAACCATTGTTAATAGCTGAATGTCTTGTGAACTTTTTAAAGTTTGAATGGTGTCTCTAGCTGAAAGTATGCTGAAGTAGTTCAGTTTGAAAGAGGAGGAAGCTTTTTTAATGATTTGAAAGGATTTACCATTACTTTTAAAGGGAGGAAAAGTTGCACAAAAACCTTAATATTTAAAAAATGATAAAAGTCAGAAACACCAAAAACGATAGCCCCCATCTCCAGAAAGAGCTGAACGTTTTGTGCAAAAATGGTTTAATTTGCTTAAAGTATGCGGAAGTAGTTAAACGGCAAAAAAGGTACGGAAAATAGGATAATAATGAAGAGAAACAGGAACTTAAAGGGTAAACAGATAAAGGGAAACAGAAAAACAATAGTGAATAGTGAATGCCTTGCATTCTCACTAATATAAACACAGGTTATTAGGAGCTGAAGCTGATTGATTGATTTTCTTTTTGCGTCCACTAGGGGGCAGAAGAACTCCACAACACCTCACTAACTGATCTCTGACATATTATGGTCTGTCTGCTGTTTGGTGCTGAGCAGCCCGTGTACAGTGGCTTTATCACAGCGTGTCTGATGAAGACGTTCATGAGTGGAACTTTAAGATTTAGTCCCTAAAGTTGTTGTGGCGCCCTGATTGGACCTTGGAGCTGTCCGTGCAGAGAGGCAGCAGGTGATCTTACCGGCAGCTCGCTGCAGAGCTGGCAGGTCTGCTGGATCTCTCTCTGGAGGACAGGAGGCTGCTGGAGCTGGAAGCTCTGAAACAGAGAAGGAGTCAAAGGTTTGGAGTTGCAGTGAGAAATGTCCGTCCTCTGCTCCTCTGCTCTCTCTGACAGCGTCTCCACATGAAGCTGAATCCCTGCTGAACACAGTCACCGAGCCTTGGTTACCTTGTTGTGTTTGGGCCTCCACTCGGCCCCCCTCGTGCTCCACGGAGCAGCTGTATTTATACGTGCTGTTCTCTTGCTGACGGATCAGCAAGATGGAGGCGGTGCGTCCCGACTCTCTGAGCTCCAGCTGCTCTCCCTCAGCAGGGGGCAGCTCCTCCAGACCACCGTTCTTCTTCTGTCTTTTCCAGGAGAAGCGGACCAGAGGAGGAAACATGCCTGAGGCCAGACACAGCAGGGAGCTCCTCCCCTCCAGGTGGACTCTGGATGCTGCTGGGTACACGCTCACCACGGGCTTCACCACCTGCTCATCTGGAGTTGGACAGCAGCAACAAGCAGCACACACACACATTCACACAGTCAGCAGCAGCTTCCAGCACTGCGCTGCATTCAGTCTGATCCTGGAAACTACATGGACTCTGATCCCTGAACTACTCATCAGTACAGCACAAAGTTCCCTGCATGCACTGTATTCACCTTCATATCAGACACACTCATCACCTCATGTCACCATGTGGAACAGGTGCACGTGCTTTATTACAATAAAACTGAATTATTATACAACTGCTTTCATCTTTTATTGCTCTTTGAAGTGAAATATTACGTAAGAGCCTTTAATATCATCTATCTGTGTGGCCCTGGGATGAACTGGGGACCCACCCAGGGTGGCCCCCACCTCTGGCCCAGTGGCAGCTGGGATAGACTCCAGCCCCTCCACCCCTGAATAGGATGGAGCGGCTGTAGAAAATGGATGGAGGCAAATGTCCTTCTGACCAACATTTACTTTGGTCTCATCACCAGAAAACAGCAAATCAGATTTTTGGAAGGATTTTTCAGCCAGTTGAAACTTTTCTGAATAAAGACAAAAACAACAAAGAGTTCATGTGTGTAAAAGTCTCCGTAGATTTATAACCATCACATCTCTGACCACACTAATGATGATGTAATGATTTCATTTTAAAGGACATGTTTGACATGTGTTACACATTTACATCCAAATACTTTTCTTCTTTTTCTCAAACTTATTTCTTAATATGAAACTTTTCTTCTGATTTTTCCATTCTGTTCATCAGTCTTAAACATACAAACAGAAGCGTTTGAGCTTTAATAAGTTGCCTCATATCGTCTGTCAGAATTGAACTTACTGACTAAAATATGCTCAAAATCTCCTTCAAACATGGTTTCATATTCAGTTATTTTCACTTCTTTTTTAGCTTCTTTTCCAAAACAATATTCAGTCTGAAAAAGATGAACATCTGAGCGAGTAACTGTTTCAGGACTTATTTTGAGTTGGAACTGATTTAAAACACAGAAGCACACAGATAGAAAACTAATATTTAACATCAAATCTCCTGTAATAAATATCAACCCAACAGAATCACTGAGATGATCAATAACTAAATATCTGTGACATCACTAACAGTTAAGTTCAGTTGTTCCTAAGATTTAAACAAATACAACTGAACTGCACAAACAGGTGCAACTTTAATCCCAAATGTGACAGAAAACATGTCGAACTTTAACTGGAGCGTTCTGCTTTAATGTTAAAGTCAAATACGGCCTTTAAGTCAGACTTCATATTCGCCTCCAACTACTTTGTAAAACAGATTTTCTCCTTTACTATTTAGATTTATATCAGAAAGGAAAAGAAGACGAAGTGAGTTTGAGCCGTTATATGTCCACCAATGTTTTCTCTGAAGGTTCATTAACAGCTGTTTACTCCAGTTCAAACATGATGAATATCTGAATTTAACTTCAAAGTACGATAAACTGTCTGATCTGTAAATTCATCTTCAGCTTTTATTCTGTTTTACTTCAGTTTAACATTTTTAAAAAGACTTCTTTAATTCACAGGATAAAAATGACTTCTAAATATTTGAACGATGAATAATTATCGTCTTCATCTTATTTCAAATGAAACATGTTTAAATGATCATTCTGAGTAAATATCAAATCACTTTTCTGTTTGAATCTCATCCTGTTTTTGAACAGCAGATGTGACAGAATCCCTGAGACCATCAAATCCTAAATCTTTGGAACATCACTAATATTTGCAGAAATAAAGAATAAGTTTAGCTGTTCAGTGAGATTTCAACATGTTTTCAGAAATGATTGAGCTTTTCTTCTGGAACAATGGCTGCAGGATGAATTCTCTGCTAATGATGAACAAACTAACATGTAAAGCCTGAAGCAGCAGAAACTGACTTTAAACACATTTGAACTTCTACAATAAAACAACTGAAGGAAAAGAAATGTTTGTTCTTACCTGTTACAAATAGTTTAGTTCCAGAGCCAAAGATGTAGTAGTAGGGCCATCCTCCTCCACACAGTGAGTGAGAGTGATACAAAAACCTGTCTGCTGCTGAATGTGGCAGCTGAGCTGAACAGCCCAAATGATGAAGCAGTATCATATTTCAGCTCCATGATGTGTTTCTCTAATGTTCAGATCAACATGAGCGTCTCTTCTGCTCTCTTCTTTCAGCCTGGTGTTATTCTGAAATGTTCTTCCTTCTGCTCTGTGTGTGCATGTAAGCGCCTCTGCAGCAGCAACAGAAAGCAGCTGCAACAGGGGCACAGACTCTGCCTCAACTTCTCAATATGTCTGACAGGCACTGAGGCAAAAAATGGGAAGTGATCCATGTGATTTGGAGCTGGCCGCCAGCAAGACCCCAGCAGCAGGGAAAAGAAGTCCTTTAGAAGTCTGGACCGCGTTATTCAGTGAGGAAGTCGGCCAGTAGACCAGTGATACCATGTGATGGAGCAGCTCAGTGGAACCGCTGGGATGGTGGGTCACGCTCTCAGTCTTTCTAAGATGTTGGAGTTTTCCAAGCTGTCTTTGAAGGCAGATTACTGATTCCCTTCACCTCAGAGATTTTTCCCTGTGCGTTTCCAGCCTTCTGCTTCTGCCATCCTGAACTTCTTGGTGTTGTTGAAGTCGTATTTTGACTTCCCCGAGTTGGTTGGTGCGAGAGAATAAAATGACGGAGAGAACGGAGTACAAACTGCAGTTATTTATTACCAAGGATCCTTGGGGAACACGCAGTACAGAAAAAGTCTGCTCTCAAGCCAAGCGCCCTGTGTTCTGAAGCCGCGCTCCCTCGTGGTGTAGACTTATCCCGTTGTAACCCCACCCATGTGTGCTTATCTTTAGTCTTCACCTCTTTAATGCCTGACTCCTTATGTGTGTGTGCGTTGTCTTCACCCCCCTCCCACCCTTGCCCTTAACGAACTTCTTCTTTCTGATGTCTACTCTCTCCAGACACCAGACTTTCCAACTCTTGCCCTTCCTTTTGTGTTACGTCTTCCCAGAGCTTCAGACATTCAGAACACAGGGCACTTTTCCATTTCCTAATATATGATTGTTACAGAGTATATGTTTACAAGTAGCAATATAAGCAAGCATAGAAGTGCATTCAAAATAGAGTATAAGATATAAAAGTATAAAAAGAACATTAAATTGTGACATCATTGTATTAGTCTCACAATTCCCCCTCTCATGCTCTCATATGAAGCCCATTTCCTACCAGGACTAAGTACTAAAAAACAGGCAATAATTAGGAATTAAGATCTCCTGACTGATGTCAGTCTTACGCACTTATTTGTTTCTAAATTGTCTTCCCATTTGTCTCGGTACCTAACTTACTGCACTTACTCTAGCACTAGTTATGCTCTTAGCTGTTTGGTTTTGGAAGGAAATGCACTTATTATTGCATCGTATAAACTTAAAAACCAATCCAAATGCCGCGGCCGGCTAAGGCATGGGGTTTTATACTGATGACGCGTCACGCAGAACTATTGCACACGATGGTGTTATTTATTGCTCCATCTCACAAGCTTGTACATAAAAGACAGACACTTACTTCATTTGGTGCATTTCACAAGCCGTGCAAGGATGCCTCTGACAGTGCAAGTTATCTGGCTTACTATTACGTTTACGTTTACGGTCAACAGAAAGTTTTTCCTCAAGCTCACCCAGCCGCCATGATCCAGGCTCACCACATCACAGCTGAGCTCACCTGCTCATTTAAAGGTGATAGAGAAAGGTTGAATGGGGCATTAATCCTTGTTCTGTGATGTGATATGTAGCCCCCAAAAAATTGGTTGGGTCTGTAATGGCTCAGAACCTCCCTAAAAGGCTCTCTGAAACAGCTGTTACTATGCTGGGTTTAGAATGCGTCGTTTGCCCTTATTGGCGTCGTTCCAGAGCTTATCTGGCAACCTCATTATGAAATGTAGGTAGGTGTTGGCGCTATTCGGTTGCCGTTGCTTGATTGGCTGCCCTTGCCTAGCATTGAACCACCTGCTACGAGGTTACTTAGTCGAGAACGTATGGCTTCTCAAAGCCCCCTCCTATTGTGTAGTAATACATTTTAGTTTGGCTTCATTTGTTTTGTTTTACTTCGGTTACTGACTTCCAAAGGTTATGCATTGAAACAAGCAAGCTGGCCTTTGCAGGCTTACTTACCGCCTGCATAATAGTGCAAATAGCTAGCTGCTAAGGGGTTAGCTCATTCCCTTTAGATGAACAAGCCAGAGCTAACGTGCAATTCTTACAACAGGAATATGGCACAACACACATTTAAAACAAAATAAAATGTGATACTTACAGGCTGTACTGATTGCTGGGGTTGATTTTGTTGCAAAGTCGGAACAGAACCTCTACTGAGCATTAAATTCTGACTGAAGCCTGCTCGGAATCGTGCAAGCTTTGTGAAACTGTACTCCGTGAAATGCGCAGAGCAAAGGAAAAGTCGGCGGTTGTATGTACTGGGGATGCTGTTAAAAATAAATAAAAGCCATTGATGGCGAACATTGCTTTCCGGGGGAAGAATATGTAACGATCGTAGTCCGCTTTCACAGCCTTGGAAGGCTCACCTGTTCCTGTTTCTCGCCGAAGGGGCGTGTCTGAAACGGGGTGGCTGTGGATTTGGGTGTGGGGGGGGGCGATTGCGCCAAAAGATACGTCACTTAAAGCTGCAGTAGGCAAGTTTTCAAAATTGCGAGTCTAAAGTCGGAAAATTCGAACTGACACAACTTTCAGGTCCCTCCCCCAACCTCTAACAAGCTCCGAATCGCCCCCCAAACCCCTCCCCCTCTGTGGACGAGGTTGTGCACGTGAGTTCACACCAGTGTGAGCGCACACAAGCTGGGGCAGACTCACGCTCAGCAGCGTGTGCACAAGCTGTGATTGACAGGTAGGATTCCTCCACCCTAACTTGATTGGTTAAAAACAGCCGGGAGCGCTCGGTTTTTGTAAGCATGATTACAGGCTTCAGAGGGAGCTACAGATTTCGTTATTTTTCCTAAACAGCCTATTTAATATTCTACTTCCAGAATCCCATGACAGTTCAAGCTAATATGACTAAAAAAAAGTTGCCTACTGCCGCTTTAAAGGTTGGGTAGGGGTTCTTTTTCTGGAACATTTTTTTACAATCTGCTCCTCCCTCCCCCTCCTTCCCCCTGTGCGCGTACCCTGCTCCGTGAACGAATTACGCGTCCAGAAGCTTGGCAGGAAGCTAAACTAGAGCCAGCTTGGCTAGCACCTAGCATTATTAAACGTATAGTTAGCATATACTAAATACTAAATACTAAATACGGCAACGATAGATGCTTGCTGTCAGAACAACGCTCGTGCACCTTCGTGCTCGTGCGCGTTCATGTACTCTAGAGGCGTGGCTTCGGGGGGAAAGTGAAGAAAAGGGTTGGGACTTTTTACCTGTATATTTTCAAAATGCTGGACTCAAAATCCAGGATCTCCTACCCTACCTTTAATGCTCAAACACGGTGTTATAAATTGGCTTTATTCTTAAACTTTAATTGTAATTGTAATTAATTTAATGACCACACAGCCAAGCTGGTGGAATTTGTTTACAGTACAGCTCTTTGTACAGGTTCCAACATAACATTGAACATATAGTATGACATACATACAAACAGACACATACATACGTCACACATAAATACATAAATACATAAGGGTCATACATAATTCATATCAACAACAGTCCTCAGCGACAGCATAAAATAGACAGTCCTCAGTGTTTGGAGTTCAGAAGAGTTATTGCTATGGGAATGAAACTGTTTTTGAAGCGGGTTGTTCTGGAAGTGACTGTCCTGTAACGCCTCCCAGAGGGCAGTAGCTGGAAGGCGTAGTGTGCGGGGTGAGTGATGTCGGAAATGATCTTGTGCGCCCTGCGTAGTGTCCGTTTGTGGTGGAGTGATTCAAGGGATGGAAGGGGTGAACCGATGATTTTGGATGCTCTGTTGATGATGCGTTGTAGTTTCTTCCGGGAGAGTGTATCGAGACTGCCGAACCAGACTGTGATGGATGTGGTGAGGATGCTTTCAACGATGGCTGTGTAGAAACGGAGCAGGAGATGGGACCTTACTCTGAACTTCTTGAGCTGTCGGAGATGGAAGAGTCTTTGCTGGGCTTTTTTGTAGATGTGGTCTGAGTTGATTTTCCATTTGAGGTTATTGCTGATGTGGGTCCCAAGGAGTTTGAATGTGTCAGTGATGGAGATGGGCTCACCTTCAATGAACACAGGAGTTTTGGGGGATGGCTGGCGTCTGAAGTCGACGAGGAGTTCTTTTGTTTTTGATGTGTTGAGTAGTGGTCTGTGCACCAGGTCACTGCTTGGTTGATCTGTGCACGTTTATGTATTCATATTCTGTAGTTCACTAAATAATCTATGTTCCTAGTCTGTACGTTTACACTCTGCTCATACAAACGAAATGTATGTCAGATAGGTCTGGTACAGTAGATACACGCCTGAAACAACACACACACACACACACACACACACACACACACACACACACACACACACACACGCACACACACACACACACACACACACACACACACACACACACACACACACACACACACACACACAAACACACACACACACACACACACACACACACACACACATCGTTTATCACATCCAAAGAACACGACAAAGACGGTGGATGGCCTGCTCATATCACTAGCAAATGTCCAATTATACTTTGTCGAGTGTAAGTCCAACCTCTGTGAGATAAAGGTGGACATAAATATGAAATGTGTCCGGATATCGGGGCTCTCTCTGATGGAGGCCCTGCGAGGGCTCTGTCACTCCGAGTTCAGCACGGCTAAACTTCACATGTGACCACCAATAAATACTTTGTTTAACTTAAAGCAATACTATGTAACATTTCTTACTTAAAATAACAGCTTGAAAAAAATTGTGCGGCTAGAATGAGTTTTAATACAGTGGAAACCGCTTTGATCACGTTGGTCCAGAGCCAATTTGAACACTATAAGCGGTTGATTACTAAAACCGAAGTTGTATTACAGTACAGGTATTTCACTTGTTTTTTTATGCAGAATATCATCTAAATGCCATTTGTATGTTTTTCAATTAGAAAAATGAAACGGATAGCTTCAGCATTTACTGAATTATATTATCATGCAAGTTTAATTACAGTACTGCGCAGTGCGCAGACATACTGTAGGCTAACTCAAATACAGTACGTAACTTATTCTCTGCTGTGCCGCCGGTGCATTTTTTTTCTTACAAGTCAGAAAATAAAGTTTGAATTCAATCCGCCTTTCAGCACCCTGCTCGGATCTATGCTCCTCCGTGCCGGTGTTCTGTCGATTTGTGCTACTTGGCGTGAAAACGAAACTTAGAAAATCGGCTCAGCGCATGCGCAAAACCACAAAGTAGCAATTCTCGACAAGTAGGAGAAATCGACTGAACACCGGCCTCCCATCTTACAAGAACCAGCCTGGAGCTTCCAGCGGTCACACGCGCATTCAATCCGCTCTCCAGCACCCATCCTCGGACACATGCTCCTCCATGACTTCCTTTTTCCAGCCATGATGCGCGCGCTTGCTGCCCGGTGTCAACTCGTTACGTTAGCTAGCGAGGCAGAAGCAGACGTCCAGAAAGGAACCAAGGGAGTAAAAAATAAAATAGCTACACGTAGTTTTAAAATTATTTTTGCACATGTTTACATTCATAAAATGGCCAAAAATGAACATTATAAGCGGATTTCTTGATTACTATAAACAAATTATTTAAACAGCATTTGTATAGAAATGATTCCGTCCCAAGACTTTTGATCCATATAAGCGGTTGATTACTATATCCGTGACCACTATAAGCGGTTTCCACTGTATTACGATTGGCCTGTCTCCTATGCCCTTCGGGGGTCTGAGTTGGAAAAACTGCGCTATGTAACTTTGCTGAACCGGCCCGGTAGCTGAGCGGAAGTACTTCGACTTGCTTTCTGGCACACCTACCGCAAAAACAAATAGACCCCTCTCACGCTCCCAGGTACATTTGATTACTCTTACCTTCTCAGTCGACATAGCTTGCACCTTCTAACTCCTCGCCGGTTCGTCAACAAACGTGAAAAGTGAAAGTTAAAGGGTGTTGTATTTACGACAGTGTAACCGTACATTACCTCCAAGCCTGTAGGGGGAGCTCCATAATGGGCTTTTTGAGAAGTTACATTGTATTGCTTTAAGCCACTGAGGTGTTTTGCTTGTTAAAACCTAATTGACGCACTTGGACCATACCATCACGGATGAATGAGTACCCTGTTGCCTTTGAGTTTATACAAACAACTCCGTTTATTTGCCTCTCATGGTCTAAATCACGTCTCATGATTTCATCCGTACGGAGCACAAATGATCAATAGACAGCGGTCAAAAACTGTTTGTTGTCCGGAAACACCTGACGAGCCC
The DNA here is from genome assembly GCF_027942865.1 of Odontesthes bonariensis. Lineage (NCBI taxonomy): Eukaryota > Metazoa > Chordata > Actinopteri > Atheriniformes > Atherinopsidae > Odontesthes > Odontesthes bonariensis. Next base: position 3,213,810 of record NC_134519.1, read on the forward strand.
CCAAACATACATACAATATATATAGGCTGACCCGCCAATCACAATCCGACAACAATTAACAGATCTGCTCTTACACTGCAAGTCCTGCAAAGCAGTTCTAACCCAGCACACTTTAACATTTACAGATCACACCAACACCAAAGAACCAATTCAGGCTCATAGAAGCAAGCAGTAAGTGTCCATCAGTATATGATATATACTCTGAGCTCCAACTCAGTCTGCCAGAATCACAAAGAGATGAGCAGAGAATCCACTAAAGGATTGCACAATGCCCATATCTTCCTCTACCCCTTACTAAACTGCCTCAGGGCCGTTAATGGAACAATCCATTTCAAATAATTGCAGCCTTAATGTGATCTAACGGGAAGGAGGATTTAAGAAGAAGAAACAGCCCCAGTCAGCATTAAAAGTGCTCCTGTTAGGATAATCAGAGCATGATATTAAAGATAAAACACACAGACAGGATTGAAGAAACTTCTAGAAATCTAAAGAACAATCAGTACCTCGTCAGTTTCCATTTAGTCAGCAGAGTTTCATCTCATGGCTACAGTCGTTCCAGGGCTTCAGTCCACATCAGAACACACATGGAGGAAGCTGGAACCAGGTCAGAGCCAGCATGTCAGTGACATGATGTTACAGCTCAAAGGAAAGAGGATTTTAAAGCTGTCCTCATGTTACAAGCTGACCCAGCGTAGCTCCTGTCTGCCTTCATGGCAACACATGATGCTGGATGGAGAACATCTCAGTCCAGACTGTTCTCCTTTGTGGCTCCACGGTGGTGGAAGGAGCTACCAGGTGCTATCAGAGCAGGGGCGTCCCTCTCTACCTTCAACAATCTGTTGAAGACTCCTCTCTTCAGAGAACTGCTCCTCTCCTGACACCTGAACACACCTCACCTGCTCTTACCTGCACTTCTGCACTTGTTCTGCTTCTCCTCTGTCATTTGGACAGATTTCTATGGATTTAACACTCAGCGTACAGACCAGGGTTTCTGCCTGCACTGGGATGTTGTTTCCTCACTTGTGAGTCACTTTGGATCAGAGCAGCTGCTGAATGGCTCAATGGAAATGACCTTAATGTCCATGATGACTGTAGAGAAACACTCCAGCAGAACTGTGAGTATGAGCCATCTTTGTAGAGACTGGATGTTTTAGGCTGTCGCTCTCAGCTGTTTCCCAGATATTTGCCACATAGCTGTGAAAGCTGCCTTATACTCAACATGTAGAGATATAAAACTATGGAGCAGATGGATGGAAAAGTCACATGAAATCACTTAAAGTGACTTTATTCCAGCAGCAGCTCAAAGCAGCAGATTCATATTTATCTGGACATGTAAATGAAAACATTCAGGATTAAATAAACCTCTTTAAAACGTCTCGCTTTTATTTATGCTGCATTGAAGTTTCATTTGGATCATTTTCCACTCCAAAGCTTTGAAATCTGCACAGTTTTTATCTTTGAACCTTCAGAAAAATTCTCTTAATAAGCAGAAAAAGTTGAATGAAAGTTGAAATAAATAAAGACAGCAGTGAAGAAGAAGCTCCCTCAGCTCAGTGTGTTTGGGACTCTGTCTGAGATGGAGGTGAAATATGTGAACCTGGGCTGTGGTTTACTGCTCTCTTCATGTCACAAACACTGTTTGACATCTGTTCATCTGAAGGTTTTTGTACAGGCTGCAGGGATCATTTCTCACTGTGGGATCATCCTTCCGACAGCTGCAGTAGTAGGTGGCTGAATGATCGAGTTTAACTTTCTGTATCTGCAACTCACAGCCGTTCTGTTTATTCACAGCTGAGAAATCATTTTCCTGAGGATGACCAAAACCTTTTCTGACTTCATCATCACTTTTATCAATCCAAAGAATCAGTCTGAATGTTTCTGTTTCTTTCTTCTGGTACCAGTATACAAAATTATAATCACACTGGTGAGTTCCACAGCTGAAGGAGACACTTTGACCAACTCTCCTGGTCAGCGTTAACTGGTCCTGACTCAGCTCTGCTGCCATGGCAACCAGCGCTGCAGAGACACAGACAGACAGACGAAGGTCAGTGGGACGGTGTTTGTTCCAGGTGGAGTTTGCTGGCTCCTGATTGGCTGGAAACACTCACCTGAACACAGACAGCACAGAGCAGCGGCTGGGAGGAAAAGCATTTTGTGCAGCGGTGTTTCCTCTGGTGAACCTGGGGAGAAGTGGCGCTCTGAGGCAGCTGAGGCCAAACAAGGACGAGCTGTGAGATCAGAGCAGGGCCACGTGCTTTCTGACAGCTCCTCAGAGCTCCCATCAGCCCCTGCTGTGGGCCCACAGATAAGACCGCTGCTGCTGACTGACAGCTCAGCCCAAGCTGCTGTGTGCTTTGTGGTCTGGATTTGAATCTGACAGCAGATGAAAAAAATGGGATCACATGATGCAGAAAGACTAAAACACATTCATGTTCCCACAGACACATTCAGCTTGGTGGTGAATTTAGTAACACGCTGTGTTATCTGTTGCATCTGTAAGCAGCTGTGAACAGAAACAGCACGGCTGTTATTACTGTGTTATGCTGATGCATGGAAGCAGCTGAATGATTGTGCTGTAAACACTGAGAACAGCCTGCAGATGTGGCTGTTGGGCTGCTTTTGCTTCACAGTCGGTGCAGACAACATGCAGCAGCTTGAAAGATAAATGTGAAATCACACAGAGTTCAGGAGGTGCAGGTCACATCTTCTGTCAGGTTTGTGGGTTGGCAGGACACGGATACGGACTCCAGAGGTGTAAAGCAAACTTGGTTTAATCACAAACAAACAAAAAGTCAAAACAAAAGGCGGCTGAGCCGGATGATAACACTAAACTGTGGGATCAAAAACATGAATATAACTGTGACAAGAAAAACAACGGCCAGACTTCCAGCGACGTGGAGGCAGGAACCGATTTGGCGGACGGCCAGACCTGGGATAAGGTCATAAGGTCAGCCCAAGGACCCACAGCTTCAAGCCCCTCCCCCCCACCCTCTTTTTGGGATGTCTGGGATCCATCCCTTGAAGGGGGGGCTCCCCCGTCGCCGGTTATCTGGCCGCCCGCCCGATCGGCTGCAGCTTACAGCTAAGTTTTTGGACACTTTTTTGGACTCCAATTTTTGTTTTTGATTTTCCCCTCCCCCCCCCCCCCCCCTCCCTCAGGTTCAGTTCAGGTCTTGTCTTTAGTTTTTCCATGTCCCCATAGTTTCTGTTGCCCTGCCATCAGCTTCACTCACAGCACCGGATGTTTTCCCCTCAGCTGCACTCACTCACCGATCACACACCAGATCCTCACCGTCACCCTGCTCTTACCCGTCACCGCCCCTTATGTCAAGTACAATAAAGTTTGTCCTTTTGTTTTCATAGTCAAGTTTAGTTTTTTCATAGTCCTTAGTTTTATTTCCTGATATCTGCATCCGTGTCCAATTCTCCACGCCACTGTACATGTGTTTAACAGCACAAAGAGAGAAAAAGATCTTAAAAATATACAATATTGTGAATATTAATACAACAACAAACAATGATTTGATGTGTTGAAACTTTGAGGTTTAAAGGTTAATATCCCAGTTTCCTGCTGTTTGTCTTTGTTCTATCCACCATCCCTCCATCTTCTCTACTCTCTTGATCCCGGCTGCCTTTAGGCACGAGGCGATGTGCGTCCTGAAGGGTCGGCAGTCCCTCACAGGGCCACACAATCATGCACACTCACCCTCACTCCCAGCCTCAATATACAATCATGTTGAATCTAACATGCATGTTTTTGGACAGTGGGAAGAAGGAGTACTCAGAGATGTCATCTTTGTTTTATGAATGAACTAACAAACAAAAGCAAATGAGAAAAATAGTGATGCTTTAACTTCCCCAGAATACATCATCAAATAATAAAGAAGCTGTCATCAAAGTTGGAGGTAATTATTTCATTTAGAACATTTAGAATGTGTCAGATTTTCAGGAGAAGATATTTAGATTTCATCAAGCTTCAAAATGTGTAATAATTAGGTCATAACAAGAATGTGCCACCAAGCTGGTAAAAAAGTACGCCTCCGTCATTATACCACAGTGTAGCGTTAGCTGATAAAATATAAGGATTTATTTATTTTTTACTTTTTATTTTCCATTAACCATTTTATACAAACATATATACAATTCACTCTTTGTCCCGTTTCACATTTGACATCTCATTACTTTCACATTTACACAGACCCTTTTAAACACTTTAACCTACCGTAAATATTCCCGACTGACTATTCCAACTAACACAAGTCCTCGATATAGGCAAAAGTAAAGAAAAATATATTTCTCACAAATATCCATTAACTCACTCAGAGATTGTGGTTATCTTTAACATCTATGACCATGTAAATCCGCATTAATTACAGTGTAAGGAACAACAGTGAACATCGGAAAACTAAAAACTAAGGTAATAAAAATACATAACACCAACTAAACTCAAGGCAAAAAAATAAAAAATAAAAAAAGAATAAAAATAAGAAATAAAAAAAGAATATATAAGGATTTACCAGAAGTTCTCACTGTCTCAATAAACCTTATTTAACCTCGTATGTAGGGCACCACCTTCAAAGAAGGAAATTCTGGTATGTTAAGTTAATATTTCAGTTAATATTCAGTCTCACATCTCGCTACTTTCATAAATTCTTGTTTGGTTGGACAGACATTACGTAAAGAAAGCATACAACACAACCTGTGGTTATACATATATATAGATATATGAACTATTTATTAAAACGCTATGACCAAAGACATGAACCTTAAAACAAACAGGAGATGCGTTGAATATGGGTGATTATATACAACACTTAGTGAATGAAAAATAAAATAGGGGGGGGGGGGGGGGGGGGGGTCCTTTGGTTGTGGATGACTTTCATGGACTTTGCAGTTGGCTGGACGGTCGCTTCTTTTCCACCAGGAAACAGGAACTGGCTGTTATCGAGGACTTCACCGTACAGAAGGACTAAATGGTCCAAGTGTCAGAGTTGGCTGGTTGCTGACCAACTCTGAGGTGAGCTTAAGTTCACAGAGTGTTAACAAAAAGTTGACAAGCTTGATGCTGGCTTTCTTGGTAAGAAAAAACTATGTGATAACGTGCAGCAGCGGAGGTTAAAAACGTGCGACGTAAAAAGAACATGGATGGTGATGGAGGAACAAAAACACAGAAAACGTGTATCTTTAGACTACTTCATTCTGTTTCTATCTTTGTTCATCTGTACAGTTATGACATATGAATAGCAAACCCAACAATGTTATTTTCCTGTGTTAACAATGGAGTACAAAAAGATACAAAAAGGAAAATCGTTTAAAAGTTGCATTACTGCATATAACTGTCCAGTTTACTGACTCCGTTTGGATTTAACTATTCAACACTACAGACCACTAGGGGGCAGTGTGGTTCCATAGGCGGGTTAGTCATTTTTCCAACAGGGTTATTTCAAGCTTTCATAGTCCGAAGGTGGTTGTAAATGAGGCGATTTCAGTCCCTTTCCTTTGTGTAGACTTCCCACATCTGGTCCTGACCCAGAAAAACATCCCCACAGGAATGCTTGCATCTTCCAAAGGTTTAAGGTATATTAATTCCACACTGGAGCGTGCTACAAATGAATTTATCCATCTCATGAACCCACTGAGATAGCTTTCTCCAGTTGCTTATTCTAGTCTCAGTTTCTCAAATACAATAAAAATCCATAAAGTGTTTCATGATAAGTTTTAGATAAACACAATAAACACATTTAAGTGTCCCTGAATGAATTTATGGTGACGGATAAAGTCTCTAATGATTTTATAAATAAATGATTTTCTCAGCTCAGTGGATGGCTGTAACTGTCATTGTGTTATTAAGGTGAAAAGCCACAGCTAACGGTGTGGAGGCCGCAGAGCAGGAACCCACACAGCTGCAGCAAAGGCAGTCTGAGTGTCTGTCAGCAGGTTTTTCTGTCCTAATAACCACTGAGAACAGATTCATATCTGCTGCTGCACACACTCATCAACCCCCCTCTCTGCTGTTTGTCTTTTCTCTGCTTCCTGGAAACCTTTTTACCACTGAGCCCTCCACCCACACAGCTGAACGGAGCTCAGTCACTTCTTCATTTATTCACAGGGTAAGAGAGGAATAAAGAGAGCAAATGAAATGAGAGGAAGAGACTTAACACCACAGTCAAAAGGCTGTCAACATACCTAACCTGTAAACAAGCAGAGAAACAAACAACAACAAGCTTATTTTCCACTTTATTGAGAATGTTGAAGTGAATAAATGTGAAGAAGCAAACACACTGTGCACATACAGAATATTAAAAAGAGAGAAATGTTGTTAAATGCTGAAACATCTACAAGGCAGCTGATAATTCAGCTTCATTTAGTTTCTCCCACACATCCTGAGTAAGGTTGGTGAACGCTGATCAAAGTGATGAACCAGATGAACGGATGAGATGTGATGGTGAGAAAAGGCCAGCAGAAAACAGTCAGTCAGCATGTGTGCAGCCGGTGGACGCTCCCTTGTTTCTGAGGATCATCAGCAGAGAGAGTCCACAGCAGCACACCAGACTCTTCACTATCAGCAGCGTGTACAGCAGGCACAGCAGCTTCACCCTCAGCTCAGACTGGAAGGAGGCTGACAGCTTCACAGGCTGAGGAGGAACCGAGGTCGCTGCTGGATCAGATGCTGGAGACGTTTCTTCTGGCAGATGTGCAGGAGCTGCTGCTGTTGGTGGTGGAGCTGCTGCTGTTGGTGGTGGAGTAGCAGGAACCTCTGAAAGAGAAAAGGTTTGGAGTGGCAGTGAGAAATGTCCGTCCTCTGCTCCTCTGCTCTCTTTGACAGCGTCTCCACATGAAGCTGAATCCCTGCTGAACACAGTCACCGAGCCTTGGTTACCTTGTTGTGTTTGGGCCTCCACTCGGCCCCCCTCGTGCTCCACGGAGCAGCTGTATTTATACGTGTGGAGAGAGTCGCTATCAACCGCTCTGATGGCGGCGGAGCGTCCCGACCGCTGGAAGTTTGTTTGCCATCCCTCAGCAGGGGGCAGCTCCTCCAGACCACCGTTCTTCTTCTGTCTTTTCCAGGAGAAGCGGACCAGAGGAGGAAACATGCCTGAGGCCAGACACAACAGGGAGCTCCTCCCCTCCAGGTGGACTCTGGATGCTATCGGACACACGCTCACCACGGGCTTCACCACCTGCTCATCTGGAGTTGGACAGCAGCAACAAGCAGCACACACACACATTCACACAGTCAGCAGCAGCTTCCAAAGGGACATTTTTGTCCCCTTTTAAAACGACATAAAAACATCATATATTAATATATTTTTCCACTTTTTTTCATAAATCTTTTATTCCACTTCAGTTCTGATCATAATTACCAAGTTTTCAATTGTTTTTCTCAAAATTAACCCTTTAGATGCCAATTTGAACTTTTTAGCCCAAATTTGAAGCCTTTAGGTGCCAGTATTTACATATATGTGTATAGATGTGTATATTTCAAATATGGAATGCAAAGTGGAATTATTGAGTAGGGGTAATTATGGTCTGGGATATATCAATGATTAGCAACAACATTGATTTTTAGGGATTTTTAGTTTTTTTGTTATGCCTGATTTAAAAAAAAAAAAACTCCTTAATTTCTGAAAAGGGACATTTTTTCATAAATCTTTTCTTCCACTTCAGTTCTGATCATAACCACCAAGTTTTCAATTATTTTCCAAAAAAATTAACCCTTTAAATACTAGTGTATATGAGGTAAACACCAATTTCTGTTAAAACACACACACACAAACTGCTGTATTTTCAATGTATGCAATGCAAAGTGAAATATTCTATGGGGGATTATTAGGTCTGGGATATGTCATTCATGAGCTACAACATCAGTTTTTACAGATTTTTAGTTTTTCTGCAATGGCAGATTAGAGAAACGGCTCAGGTGTGCCATAGTCTAATGCTGTATTCATTATAATGGATGTCTATGGGAGCCGTTTCTGTAATATATAAACCAGTTTTTAAATGGTTAAATTTCTGAAAATAATTTAAAACTTATGATCAGAACTGAAGTGGAATAAAAGATCTATGGGACCGAAGTGCAGACCGAGCAGTCCCCTGCTTCCCAGCAGGTCTGACTTTTTCCTGGAGAACCATTTTGTGATGCAAATGTATTACTCTGTTGAACGCATATTGTTCTGAGAAGCAAAACGCTTTATTTTTTAAACCCCAGCCAACTAGCCGGACTACCTTCATCAACACCAAAACGAGGCTGGAACTCTGCTCACAGGACGCAGCAGGGGGTAAGAAGATGTTCAGAAATGATGTTGCTGATATGGGATGTTACACAGCTTCATGGCAAAAGAGGCGAACTATCCCTTTAATATCATCTATCTGTGTGGCCCTGTGATGAACTGGGGACCCACCCAGGGTGGCCCCCACCTCTGGCCCAGTGGCAGCTGGGATAGACTCCAGCCCCTCCACCCCTGAATAGGATGGAGCGGCTGTAGAAAATGGATGGAGGCAAATGTCCTTCTGACCAACATTTACTTTGGTCTCATCACCAGAAAACAGCAAATCAGATTTTTGGAAGGATTTTTCAGCCAGTTGAAACTTTTCTGAATAAAGACAAAAACAACAAAGAGTTCATGTGTGTAAAAGTCTCCGTAGATTTATAACCATCACATCTCTGACCACACTAATGATGATGTAATGATTTCATTTTAAAGGACATGTTTGACATGTCTTACACATTTACATCCAAATACTTTTCTTCTTTTAATCAAACTTATTTCTTAATATGAAACGTTTCTTCTGATTTTTCCATTCTGTTCATCAGTCTTGAAACATACAAACAGAAGCGTTTGAGCTTTAATAAGTTGCCTCATATCGTCTGTCAGAATTGAACTTACTGACTAAAATATGCTCAAAATCTCCTTCAAACATGGTTTCATATTCAGTTATTTTCACTTCTTTTTTAGCTTCTTTTCCAAAACAATATTCAGTCTGAAAAAGATGAACATCTGAGCGAGTAACTGTTTCATGGACTTATTTTGAGTTGGAACTGATTTAAAACACAGAAGCACACAGATAGAAAACTAATATTTAACATCAAATCTCCTGTAATAAATATCAACCCAACAGAATGACTGAGATGATCAATAACTAAATATCTGTGACATCACTAACAGTTAAGTTCAGTTGTTCCTGAGATTTAAACAAATACAACTGAACTGTACAAACAGGTGCAACTTTAATCCCAAATGTGACAGAAAACATGTCGAACTTTAACTGGAGCGTTCTGCTTTAATGTTAAAGTCAAATACGGCCTTTAAGTCAGACTTCATATTCGCCTCCAACTACTTTGTAAAACAGATTTTCTCCTTTACTATTTAGATTTATATCAGAAAGGAAAAGAAGACGAAGTGAGTTTGAGCCGTTATATGTCCACCAATGTTTTCTCTGAAGGTTCATTAACAGCTGTTTACTCCAGTTCAAACATGATGAATATCTGAATTTAACTTCAAAGTACGATAAACTGTCTGATCTGTAAATTCATCTTCAGCTTTTATTCTGTTTTACTTCAATTTAACATTTTAAAAAGACTTCTTTAATTCACAGGATAAAAATGACTTCTAAATATTTGAATGATGAATAATTATCGTCTTCATCTTATTTCAAATGAAACATGTTTAAATGATCATTCTGAGTAAATATCAAATCACTTTTCTGTTTGAATCTCATCCTGTTTTTGAACAACAGATGTGACAGAATCCCTGAGACCATCAAACCCTAAATCTTTGGAACATCACTAATATTTGCAGAAATAAAGAATAAGTTTAGCTGTTCAGTGAGATTTCAACATGTTTTCAGAAATGATTGAGCTTTTCTTCTGGAACAATGGCTGCAGGATGAATTCTCTGCTAATGATGAACAAACTAACATGTAAAGCCTGAAGCAGCAGAAACTGACTTTAAACACATTTGAGCTTCTACAATAAAACAACTGAAGGAAAAGAAATATTTGTTCTTACCTGTTACAAACAGTTTAGTTCCAGAGCCAAAGATGTCGTAGCCGTAGCCTCCTCCACACAGTGAGTGAGAGTGATACAAAAACCTGTCTGCTGCTGAATGTGGCAGCTGAGCTGAACAGCCCAAATGATGAAGCAGTATCATATTTCAGCTCCATGATGTGTTTCTCTAATGTTCAGATCAACATGAGCGTCTCTTCTGCTCTCTTCTTTCAGCCTGGTGTTATTCTGAAATGTTCTTCCTTCTGCTCTGTGTGTGCATGTAAGCGCCTCTGCAGCAGCAACAGAAAGCAGCTGCAACAGGGGCACAGATTCTGCCTCAACTTCTCAATATGTCTGACAGGCACTGAGGCAAAAAATGGGAAGTGATCCATGTGATTTGGAGCTGGCCGCCAGCAAGACCCCAGCAGCAGGGAAAAGAAGTCCTTTAGAAGTCTGGACCGCGTTATTCAGTGAGGAAGTCGGCCAGTAGACCAGTGATACCATGTGATGGAGCAGCTCAGTGGAACCGCTGGGATGGTGGGTCATGCTCTCAGTCTTTCTAAGATGTTGGAGTTTTCCAAGCTGTCTTTGAAGGCAGATTACTGATTCCCTTCACCTCAGAGATTTTTCCCTGTGCGTTTCCAGCCTTCTGCTTCTGCCATCCTGAACTTCTTGGTGTTGTTGAAGTCGTATTTTGACTTCCCCGAGTTGGTTGGTGCGAGAGAATAAAATGACGGAGAGAACGGAGTACAAACTGCAGTTATTTATTACCAAGGATCCTTGGGGAACACGCAGTACAGAAAAAGTCTGCTCTCAAGCCAAGCGGCCTGTGTTCTGAAGCCGCGCTCCCTCGTGGTGTAGACTTATCCCGTTGTAACCCCACCCATGTGTGCTTATCTTTAGTCTTCACCTCTTTAATGCCTGACTCCTTATGTGTGTGTGCGTTGTCTTCACCCCCCTCTCACCCTTGCCCTTAACGAACTTCTTCTTTCTGATGTCTACTCTCTCCAGACACCAGACTTTTCAACTCTTGCCCTTCCTTTTGTGTTACGTCTTCCCAGAGCTTCAGACATTCAGAACACAGTGCACTTTTCCGTTTCCTAATATATGATTGTTACAGAGTATATGTTTATAAGTAGCAATATAAGCAAGCATAGAAGTGCATTCAAAATAGAGTATAAGATATAAAAGTATAAAAAGAACATTAAATTGTGACATCATTGTATTAGTCTCATAAATTCCCCCTTTTGATCTCTAATCAGAGATCCCTCTCATGCTTTCATATGAAGCCCATTTCCTACCAGGACTAAGTACTAAAAAACAGGCAATAATTAGGAATTAAGATCTCCCGACTGATGTCAGGACAGCTGAGTCGCTGCCCTCTCTGCAGGAAACACTACCCTGATCCGCCCTCTGAGGACATCACCTGTTTCCTCCCAGCTCCTTACGCACTTATTTGTTTCTAAATTTTCTTCCCATTTCTCTCGGTACCTAACTTACCGCTCTTACTCTAGCACTAGTTATGCTCTGTGACCTGAAGTTCTTTTGCCTACCGATGTGGAACACACTTATTGTAAGTCGCTTTGGATAAAAGCGTCTGCAGAATGACCGTAATGTAATGTAATGTAATGTAATGTAATGAACATTCTGGATCTCTGAGATGTTGAGCAGAGACGGCCTCATGGTCTCAGACGTCGGCTACATCACAATCCTGGACCGAGCTTTGTTCGGCACGTGGACTCTTATGATGAACTCAAGCCGTATGGAGTCTGTGCCAATGGCGCAGTGGATGGGTTTTCCAGGATGGTTATTTGGCTTCATGGAAGGCAAGGCAAGTTTATTTGTACAGCACAATTCAACTACAAGGCGATTCAAAGTGCTTTACAGGAACAGTAGAAATAAAAAGCACGATTTAGATTTTAAACAAAAAAGAAAGAAATAAGAACAATAGATAAAATCAGGAGTTAAGATGTGATTAAGTTTTGAGCTTTATTCAAACGCAGCTGAAAATAGGTGTGTCTTCAGCCCGGACTTAAACACACTGAGTTTCAGCTGATCTGAGGCTTTCTGGGAGTTTGTTCCAGACATGTGGAGCATAGAAGCTGAATGCAGCTCCTCCATGTCTGGTTCTGACTCTGGGAACTGATAGAAGACCGGATCCAGATGAGCTGAGGGGTCTGGAAGGTTCATACTGGGTCAGGAGGTCACTGATGCATTCTGGTCCTGGACCATTCAGAGCTTTATAGACCAGCATCAGAACTTTAAAGTCTATCCTCTGATGGACAGGCAGCCGGTGTAAAGACCTCAGAGCTGGACTGATGGGGTCCAGTTCTTTGGTCTCAGTGAGGACTCGAGCAGCAGAGTTCTGAATAAGCTGCAGGTGTCTAACTGACTTTTTAGGTAGACCTGTAAAGATGCTGTTACAGTAATCAAGCCGACTGAAGATGAATGCATGGACTAGTTTTTCCAGGTCCTGCTGACACATCAGATCCTTTAACCTTGATATATTCTTAAGGTGATAGTAGGCTGACTTTGTTACTGCCTTAATGTGTTTTTCCATATTTAGGTCTGAGTCCATCAGTACACCCAGATTTCTGGCCTGGTTGGTAGTTTCTAGGTGTATAGATAGAAGTTCTGTGGTGACCTGTAATCGTTTCTCTTTGGCTCCAAAGACAATTACCTCTTTTTTTTTGTTTGTTTTGTTTTTGTTTAGCTGGAGAAAGTTGTGGCACATCCAGTCATTAATCTCCTCAATGCATTTACCACGAGCCTGTACAGGGCCTCGGTCTCCTGGTGACGTTGTAATGTATATCTGCGTGTCATCTGCATAGCTATGGTAGTTTATTCTGTTGTTTTTTATAATCTGTGCCAGTGGGAGCATGTAGATGTTAAACAGAAGAGGTCCCAGGATGGAACCTTGGGGAACTCCACATGTGACTCTTGTGTGCTCAGATGTAAAGTTACCTATTGATACAAAGTACTTCCTGTTTTCTAAGTACGTTTTTAACCAGTTTAGTACAGTTCCGGAAAGACCCGCCCAGTTCTCCAGTCGTTTGAGTAACATATTGTGGTCAACTGTATCAAATGCATGCATACTCCACAAATAGTAATCCTGAAATTATTGCTGGATATTTCATTTCAGAAGGTGAGAAAAGAGGGGGGACTGCATCCAGGATTCATACAGACATGGAGACAGAGAATGGTACAGCCTCGATGCCATTCTTATAGACTCAACACTCAACACTTCCTGGCACAGGAGAGAGGAAGCACAGCCTTTTATGGTATCATTTTGGGCATGAAGTATGCAAATCTACTACTAAAACAGGTGAAGTGAATGAAGGTGATGGCAAAGCAACAGAAACTATGAGGAAAACATGGCTAAACTAAATACTGGACTTAAGCCCAATTCGCACGGGATAAGTATTACCTATGGACCCCCCGTAATTCGGAATAATTGCGGAGAATGTCTGAGTTCTTAGTCCTGTGCGAATGCGCCATGTCCGTGATTTGTGGGGTAATAATTCCGCCGCGAATTACCTACTGTATTTCGGCGAAACACAGACGTCCTGTGGTAATTTAAGTCCCGTCTGAACGCACACCTGTGTGTTCAACTTATGTGTACAACCAGGTACAACGGGGCAAAACAGGAAGTTACGACAATTACGGAATATCCGCTCATGATGTCTGTGATTTCAGTAAATTACAGACTTTTGCTTGTCCCGTCCGAATGCGCCACAAAAAATTACAGAGGTGCGGGGGTAGTTGCGAATTACCAGTGATCCATAGGTAATACTTATCCCGTGCGAATTGGGCTTTAGACTAGAAAACTAAGGCATGAGGGAAAACTAAAAACTAAACATGGACTTAAAACTAAGACATGATTAACACATAAAACACCGAACTAAAAACATGGGGAGAAATCCCATGGAAGACTTTCAAAGATTCTTCAGCCTTGATCACAATGACAGCTATGCTAGAAAGTGCTTGATGTTAGCATCCAGCACCCACAGCCAGCGTATAGAGAGCAGGTGGGCTTCCTTAAGGAAACACCGTGCACTGGATCAACCTTTTCAGACATCCCAAGTCTCCCTGAAGTTCCGGGAGTCTCCCTGATATTGATAGTTAATCACGGATGCCCGCGAGTCGGCTAAAATATCCCGGATTTTAGACTATGCGAGGGAGTGTTTTTTTTATTTTTTTCAATGCGAGTGAGAGCGTGCAGGCAATAAAATAACTCGTGCACCATGCACGTTTTGAGAGAGAGGGGTGTGAAACCTGTGCGTATCTGTCCAAAGCGATGCTCTGTTCAACCAGCGTTCAGGGCGACTGCTTGTCAGAGGGCGCGCTGATTGGTTTAGTCAGCAAAATAAGCCAATAACGTTCGGTGTGGGAGGGCTTCGATTTACTCTCTGACAGCCACCTAAGTTACCACTCAAAACTGTGCATCCTGCCAAATGGCAGAGGGTGAATCCTCGAGTAAAAAACTAAAATATAAGACTCATTTTACAGCAGAATATACTAAAGTGTATCCATGTCTAGAGAAGGTGAAGAATGATGACAGCGTGGCGAGCTGCACTGTATGCAGCAGTGACTTCAGTGTTGCCCACAGCGGACTTAAAGCTGCAGTCTGCAGGATTTGTTGTTGTCATACGTAAAGTCCTTCTTTTTGGCATTTTAACAGTTTACATGATCTATCAGAACGCTTGAAGTTGAAAACGGTGACCTCCGTAGTTGCAAAATGCAAGAAATGCTTATTTTTTAACCGAAAAATAAAAAGTTATTCAACTTCCTGTCCCGCCCCATCAAAACACATGAGAACTCGTGCACGTACACGACTCCTCATTCATCAACTCACCTGTCATTTGCGATCATGGAAGACACAGTAAGTAGACTAGCCCGTAATGAAGTTCAATAGTCCAGATAAATAAGCGTGGGGACGAGCCTACCTTGTATCGCGCGTGCACAATCGGTGATTGACAGACAGCAGAGCCCAGCTCGTAACCTGATTGGTTACCTTTTACCGGTCCGGTCTGCAATTTTGTAAACAAACCTGCTGGCTTTGGAGGGACCTAGCGGGACATATAGGGGACCTAGAGAACTCTTTTTTTTTTTGTATTGGGGTATTTAATGTACTACTTTCAGAATCCCCGGACAGTTCCAGGCATTATGCTTGAAAAAGAGTTGCAGACTGCAGCTTTAATGACTGTAAAACATGTGGAGGTAGGCTGCATTTTATTTCTGTAGGTTAAATGCTGTTATAAAATAAAGCAAAACGTATCAAAGACTTATTTAAAGTATCAATACACATTTAGTTACTAAATTGTGTAGGCCTATATCTAACTATCTATATCCAGCCTGTCTGAGCCTTTTAAAAAATCCCCAATTTAATATGTTGATAAATAAGCAAAATTAGAGACACCCAAAAGTAAATAGGCGGGGGGGGGGGGGGGGGGGGGGGGTCGATAAGCATCTCCCTGAAATGAGTTTTTGGAACTTGGGATGTCTGCCTTTTTCAAACACTGAAGGACTCAGATCATTTCACCGGTGACTTCTTGGATAAGCAGCTGCTTCTTTTTACCTGTTTAAACAGCAGTGAGGTGTGTATGTGTGTATTTAAAGGAGAGAAAATACTGTATGATCAGGATATGCTTTTGGATACAGAATATGTGGTTTTGAACACGTCTCTTTGATCACCTTTCAGGAAGAACTCCAAAATGTTGCTCACTGATGGAACACCCACATCATTCAGAGCAGAAAGGCGTTTGCTGCTCGTGGCAACAATTGTTGTGATGAGACAGTGTTCTCATTATCATCTCATATTATTATTCGGGTGTCCTGGTGAGGGCAGATGAGGAACAGGTGTGATGGCAGGAGCAATCCAGACTCCATCCAAGAGTCCCAGGAATGATGCTCAGCCGAAGACTCAGAAAACCAAAATAAAAACAACAGCCAAGCATGATCGCAACACAAGGTGGTTAAATTTAGATATGAAGAAAGACTTGATGACCGTTAGAACATTCTGTTGTGATCAAAGAAAAATGAAACCTCCCCTTTTCTTAGATGAACACACAGAGTGTGTTGGAGACTGTAAAGGAAAATTAATTCTTATATGCATAGTACTGAGTGTTACTGTGTATAACCTGTAATAACCTCCTGCAAAGATACCAACCCGTTTTTCTCTTTTCCTTCCAGATGGGTGACACACCTGGCATATTCTGGAGGACCTGCTTCTGTAAAAAGAAGTCCATAAGGTCATTAGCAGCATCCAGTTTTTGCCAGCAGGTGCTGCTAATTTATAAAACAACAAAGGTTAAAACAAGGCGCGGCTGAGCCGGATATCAAAACTAAACTGTGGAAAATAAAACATGAATATCACTGTGACAAGAAAATAAAACAAAACAAAAGACTTAACATGACATGGAAAAAACACTTATCTCGGCGTGGCTTGACGTGATAAGGGAATGGTGAGATCGGGGAAACTAAATGGTGAACTGAGAGTGATGGGTGAGTGAGTGCAGCTGGGGACGGATGGACAGGTGAAGGGAATGAACTGATGATCAGGCATGGGAAGTGAGGGGAAAACAATGGCAAGACTAAAATCAAGAACTCAAAAACCAAGACATGAAGCCTAAACCATGATACAACATAAAACTAAAAACATGGGGAAACCCCATGGCCGTGACAGTTTGCCAGATATTTGCCACATAGCTGTGAAAGCTGCCTTATACTCAACATGTAGAGATATAAAACTATGGAGCTGATGGATGGAAAAGTCACATGAAATCACTTAAAGATGTTATTTCAGCGTCAGGGGAAGAGAATCAGCTGACTGGTCCCAATGATACTATCAGCACATCATGAATGTCCTTGTGTAGATGCTTTGAGAAGCGTGTTGACCATGATGCCCTCACTGTGCACGTGTCCTGTTTCTGAGCTGGAATATGGTGCAAAGACCTCACATCAATGCAGGGAGCTTTCCTGCTCCTGTCTCAGTCTCAGTGCACTCTGGGTTCATCCTCTGGGAGCAGGAACATCCACAGCAAACTGATGGAAATCTGTCCTGATAAGCTGCTGCTAAAGGACAAAATCCTGAGCTGAGATCAGTCCCAGATCTGTCTCTGAGAATGGAATAAAGTGAAATGATGTGGTGAAATCTGCTGGAAGCTGTTCAACAACAAGTGCTGCTGGAAGTGTTTTCATGAAGAGCTCAATAACATTTCACAGGAGGAACGGACTTTATTCCAGCAGCAGCTCAAAGCAGCAGATTCATATTTATCTGGACATGTGAATGAAAACATTCAGGATTAAATAAACCTCTTTAAAATGTCTCGCTTTTATTTATGCTGCATTGAAGTTTCATTTGGATCATTTTCCACTCCAAAGCTTTGAAATCTGCACAGTTTTTATCTTTGAACCTTCAGAAAAATTCTCTTAATAAGCAGAAAAAGTTGAATGAAAGTTGAAATAAATAAAGACAGCAGTGAAGAAGAAGCTCCCTCAGCTCAGTGTGTTTGGGACTCTGTCTGAGATGGAGGTGAAATATGTGAACCTGGGCTGTGGTTTACTGCTCTCTTCATGTCACAAACACTGTTTGCCATCTGTTCATCTGAAGGTTTTTGTACAGGCTGCAGGGATCATTTCTCACTGTGGACCTCTCTTCTCACAGCTGCAGTAGTAGGTGGCTGAATGATCGAGTTTAACTTTCTGTATCTGCAACTCCCAGCCGTTCTGTTTATTCACAGCTGAGAAATCATCTTTCTGAGGATGACCATAACCTTTATTAACACGACCATTAACTCTGTCTATATAAAGAATCACTCTGAATGTTTCTGTTTCTTTCTTCTGGTACCAGTATACATAAGTATTATAACACTGGTCAGTTTGTCCACAGCTGAAGGAGACACTTTGACCAACTCTCCTGGTCAGCGTTAACTGGTCCTGACTCAGCTCTGCTGCCATGGCAACCAGCGCTGCAGAGACACAGACAGACAGACGAAGGTCAGTGGGACGGTGTTTGTTCCAGGTGGAGTTTGCTGGCTCCTGATTGGCTGGAAACACTCACCTGAACACAGACAGCACAGAGCAGCGGCTGGGAGGAAAAGCATTTTGTGCAGCGGTGTTTCCTCTGGTGAACCTGGGGAGAAGTGGCGCTCTGAGGCAGCTGAGGCCAAACAAGGACGAGCTGTGAGATCAGAGCAGGGCCACGTGCTTTCTGACAGCTCCTCAGAGCTCCCATCAGCCCCTGCTGTGGGCCCACAGATAAGACCGCTGCTGCTGACTGACAGCTCAGCCCAAGCTGCTGTGTGCTTTGTGGTCTGGATTTGAATCTGACAGCAGATGGAAAAAATGGGGTCACATGATGCAGAAAGACTAAAACACATTCATGTTCCCACAGACACATTCAGCTCGGTGGTGAATTTAGTAACACGCTGTGTTATCTGTTGCATCTGTAAGCAGCTGTGAACAGAAACAGCACGGCTGTTATTACTGTGTTATGCTGATGCATGGAAGCAGCTGAATGATTGTGCTGTAAACACTGAGAACAGCCTGCAGATGTGGCTGTTGGGCTGCTTTTGCTTCACAGTCGGTGCAGACAACATGCAGCAGCTTGAAAGATAAATGTGAAATCACACAGAGTTCAGGAGGTGCAGGTCACATCTTCATGGAGAACAACCAGCTGATTATTTCACTCTTCTTCATGTGGACGACTCAGTAGAGATGAAATGACTTTATTTCCTCCTTGTTTACTGTTTCTAAGAAGTTTCTTCAGTCTGACCCGACTTGGAACAGAGTCAAATGTATTGGGACACGTGGGAAAGTGGATCCTTTGGACCCTCCATACAAAGACACTTTCTCATTTCTCTCTTTACTTTGTTGTTTGAAGACATTTTAAAGATGCTTTGAATATAAATAACATTTGTGAATTAACATGGTTTTAAAACTATTTTCTACACTGTTTAACTTCTGGGTTTTGTTGCTCTGTCTTACATATTCACAAAAGTCATCCAATCATCACCTTTTTACTGGAATTCATTGAATAATGTGTGTTCTGTGGCCAGAGATCACACTACATAACTGCATAATGAGACTTTTTCAGGACTCTACAAGTTAGAAAATGTATCCATCAAAGGACAAATAATTGTTGTAAACATATCAAACAATTGTCACGACCTGAGACACAGTTCTGATGGACTCAATTGCACGACTCAGTGAGGTAATCCAAAAGGTATTTATTTTCCAGAATAAAGAGCCAAAGACGCTCCAAAGAGGATGACAAAAATAATGCAAACTTAGAATGCAGTAACGCTTGACTTTAACTTGGTTAGGGACAGAACAAGACTAACTGACAACCAGACAAAAGGAGACAAAGACTATTTGAACATGAGGTAAGGGGACACAGGTGGAACCAATCAGGGGCGGGGTTGACAATCACAATGAGGGAAAGCACACAAAGGGAGGAAGTCAGGATCTGAAACGAGAGGGGAAAATGTGAATACAAAATAAAACAGGAAGTGCATGACAGGACTGGACATGAGTGACTTGACTAAACTAAAACATACAGGACCCACACATGAAACTAAACAAGACATGACATGACATAAACATGATTAACAAATTTGACGAGACATAACAACAATTGTAGCGATATTTGGCATTTAGATATATCAAATATAAGGATTTACCAGAAGTTCTCACTGTCTCAATAAACCTTATTTAACCTCGTATGTAGGGCACCACCTTCAAAGAAGGAAATACACAGAACCTTACGATTCTGGTATGTTAATATTTCAATTAATAATCAGTTTCATAACTTGCTACTTTTGTGAATTCTTGTTTGGTTTGACAGACATTATGTAAAGAAAGCATTGTATCGAGGACTTCACCGTACAGAAGGACTAAATGGTCCAAGTGTCAGAGTTGGCTGGTTGCTGCCCAACTCTGAGGTGAGCTTAAGTTCACAGAGTGTTAACAAAAAGCTGACAAGCTTGATGCTGGCTTTCTTGGTAAGAAAAAACTATGTGATGACGTGCAGCAGCGGAGGTTAAAAACGTGCGACGTAAAAAGAACATGGATGGTGATGGAGGAACAAAAACACAGAAAACGTGTATCTTTAGACTACTTCATTCTGTTTCTATCTTTGTTCATCTGTACAGTTATGACATATGAATAGCGAACCCAACAATGTTATTTTCCTGTGTTAACAATGGAGTACAAAAAGATACAGAAGGGACATCGTTTAACAGTTGCATTACTGCATATAACTGTCCAGTTTACTGACTCCGTTTGGATTTAACTGTTCAACACTACAGACCACTAGGGGGCAGTGTGGTTCCATAGGCGGGTTAGTCATTTTTCCAACAGGGTTATTTCAAGCTTTCATAGGCCGAAGGTGGTTGTAAATGAGGAGATTTCCGTCTCTTCCTTTGTGTAGACTTCCCACATCTGGTCCTGACCCAGAAAAACATCCCCCACAGGAATGCTTGCATCTTCCAAAGGTTTAAGGTATATTAATTCCACACTGGAGCGTGCTACAAATGAATTTATCCATCTCATGAACCCACTGAGATAGCTTTCTCCAGTTGCTTATTCTAGTCTCAGTTTCTCAAATACAATAAAAATCCATAAAGTGTTTCATGATCATTTTTAGATAAACACAATAAACACATTTAAGTGTCCCTGAATGAATTTATGGTGACGGATAAAGTCTCAAATGATTTTATAAATAAATGATTTTCTCAGCTCAGTGCATGGCTGTAACTGTCATTGTGTTATTAAGGTGAAAAGCCACAGCTAACGGTGTGGAGGCCGCAGAGCAGGAACCCACACAGCTGCAGCAAAGGAAGTCTGAGTGTCTGTCAGCAGGTTTTTCTGTCCTAATAACCACTGAGAACAGATTCATATCTGCTGCTGCACACACTCATCAACCCCCCTCTCTGCTGTTTGTCTTTTCTCTGCTTCCTGGAAACCTTTTTACCACTGAGCCCTCACCCACACAGCTGAACGGAGCTCAGTCACTTATTCATTTATTCACAGGGTAAGAGAGGAATAAAGAGAGCAAATGAAATGAGAGGAAGAGACTTAACACCACAGTCAAAAGGCTGTCAACATACCTAACCTGTAAACAAGCAGAGAAACAAACAACAACAAGCTTATTTTCCACTTTATTGAGAATGTTGAAGTGAATAAATGTGAAGAAGCAAACACACTGTGCACATACAGAATATTAAAAAGAGAGAAATGTTGTTAAATGCTGAAACATCTACAAGGCAGCTGATAATTCAGCTTCATTTAGTTTCTCCCACACATCCTGAGTAAGGTTGGTGAACGCTGATCAAAGTGATGAACCAGATGAACGGATGAGATGTGATGGTGAGAAAAGGCCAGCAGAAAACAGTCAGTCAGCATGTGTGCAGCCGGTGGACGCTCCCTTGTTTCTGAGGATCATCAGCAGAGAGAGTCCACAGCAGCACACCAGACTCTTCACTATCAGCAGCGTGTACAGCAGGCACAGCAGCTTCACCCTCAGCTCAGACTGGAAGGAGGCTGACAGCTTCACAGGCTGAGGAGGAACCGAGCTCGCTGCTGGATCAGATGCTGGAGACGTTTCTTCTGGCAGATGTGCAGGAGCTGCTGCTGTTGGTGGTGGAGCTGCTGCTGTTGGTGGTGGAGCTGCTGCTGTTGGTGGTGGAGTAGCAGGAACCTCTGAAAGAGAAAAGGTTTGGAGTTGCAGTGAGAAATGTCCGTCCTCTGCTCCTCTGCTCTCTCTGACAGCGTCTCCACATGAAGCTGAATCCCTGCTGAACACAGTCACCGAGCCTTGGTTACCTTGTTGTGTTTGGGCCTCCACTCGGCCCCCCTCGTGCTCCACGGAGCAGCTGTATTTATACGTGTGGAGAGAGTCGCTATCAACCGCTCTGATGGCGGCGGAGCGTCCCGACCGCTGGAAGTTTGTTTGCCATCCCTCAGCAGGGGGCAGCTCCTCCAGACCACCGTTCTTCTTCTGTCTTTTCCAGGAGAAGCGGACCAGAGGAGGAAACATGCCTGAGGCCAGACACAGCAGGGAGCTCCTCCCCTCCAGGTGGACTCTGGATGCTATCGGACACACGCTCACCACGGGCTTCACCACCTGCTCATCTGGAGTTGGACAGCAGCAACAAGCAGCACACACACACATTCACACAGTCAGCAGCAGCTTCCAAAGGGACATTTTTGTCCCCTTTTAAAACGACATAAAAACATCATATATTAATATTTTTTTCCACTTTTTTTCATAAATCTTTTATTCCACTTCAGTTCTGATCATAATTACCAAGTTTTCAATAATTTTTTTCAAAATTAACCCTTTAGATGCCATTTTGAACTTTTTAGCCCAAATTTGAAGCCTTTAGGTGCCAGTATTTACATATATGTGTATAGATGTGTATATTTCAAATATGGAATGCAAAGTGGAATTATTGAGTAGGGGTAATTATGATCTGGGATATGTCAATGATTAGCAAAAACATTTATTTTTAGGGATTTTTAGTTTTTTTGTTATGCCTGATTTAAAAAAAAAAACTCCTTAATTTCTGAAAACGGACATTTTTTCATAAATCTTTTCTTCCACTTCAGTTCTGATCATAACCACCAAGTTTTCAATTATTTTCCAAAAAAATGAACCCTTTAAATACTAGTGTATATGAGGTAAACACCAATTTCTGTTAAAACACACACACACACACAAACTGCTGTATTTTCAATGTATGCAATGCAAAGTGAAATATTCTATGGGGGATTATTAGGTCTGGGATATGTCATTCATGAGCTACAACATCAGTTTTTACAGATTTTTAGTTTTTCTGCAGTGGCAGATTACAGAAACGGCTCAGGTGTGCCATAGTCTAATGCTGTATTCATTATAATGGATGTCTATGGGACCGAAGTGCAGACCGAGCAGCAAACACCGTAACAGGTGCGGCTGTCGCTAGGTGGCTGAACGCATTGATATGAAGGGAGAGAAAATAGCGCCAAGAGATTGTGAGGTCTGACTTTTTCCTGGAGAAGGATTTTGTGATGCAAATGTTTTACTCTGTTGAACGCATATTGTTCTGAGAAGCAAAACGCTTTATTTTTTAAACCCCAGCCAACTAGCCGGACTACCTTCATCAACACCAAAACGAGGCTGGAACTCTGCTCACAGGACGCAGCAGGGGGTAAGAAGATGTTCATACATGATGTTGCTGATATGGGATGTTACACAGCTTCATGTCAAAAGAGGCGAACTATCCCTTTAATATCATCTATCTGTGTGGCCCTGTGATGAACTGGGGACCCACCCAGGGTGGCCCCCACCTCTGGCCCAGTGGCAGCTGGGATAGACTCCAGCCCCTCCACCCCTGAATAGGATGGAGCGGCTGTAGAAAATGGATGGAGGCAAATGTCCTTCTGACCAACATTTACTTTGGTCTCATCACCAGAAAACAGCAAATCAGATTTTTGGAAGGATTTTTCAGCCAGTTGAAACTTTTCTGAATAAAGACAAAAACAACAAAGAGTTCATGTGTGTAAAAGTCTCCGTAGATTTATAACCATCACATCTCTGACCACACTAATGATGATGTAATGATTTCATTTTAAAGGACATGTTTGACATGTGTTACACATTTACATCCAAATACTTTTCTTCTTTTTCTCAAACTTATTTCTTAATATGAAACTTTTCTTCGGATTTTTCCGTTCTGTTCATCAGTCTTGAAACATACAAACAGAAGCGTTTGAGCTTTAATAAGTTGCCTCATATCGTCTGTCAGAATTGAACTTACTGACTAAAATATGCTCAAAATCTCCTTCAAACATGGTTTCATATTCAGTTATTTTCACTTCTTTTTTAGCTTCTTTTCCAAAACAATATTCAGTCTGAAAAAGATGAACATCTGAGCGAGTAACTGTTTCATGGACTTATTTTGAGTTGGAACTGATTTAAAACACAGAAGCACACAGATAGAAAACTAATATTTAACATCAAATCTCCTGTAATAAATATCAACCCAACAGAATCACTGAGATGATCAATAACTAAATATCTGTGACATCACTAACAGTTAAGTTCAGTTGTTTCTGAGATTTAAACAAATACAACTGAACTGTACAAACAGGTGCAACTTTAATCCCAAATGTGACAGAAAACATGTCGAACTTTAACTGGAGCGTTCTGCTTTAATGTTAAAGTCAAATACGGCCTTTAAGTCAGACTTCATATTCGCCTCCAACTACTTTGTAAAACAGATTTTCTCCTTTACTATTTAGATTTATATCAGAAAGGAAAAGAAGACCAAGTGAGTTTGAGCCGTTATATGTCCACCAATGTTTTCTCTGAAGGTTCATTAACAGCTGTTTACTCCAGTTCAAACATGATGAATATCTGAATTTAACTTCAAAGTACGATAAACTGTCTGATCTGTAAATTCATCTTCAGCTTTTATTCTGTTTTACTTCAATTTAACATTTTTAAAAAGACTTCTTTAATTCACAGGATAAAAATGACTTCTAAATATTTGAACGATGAATAATTATCGTCTTCATCTTATTTCAAATGAAACATGTTTAAATGATCATTCTGAGTAAATATCAAATCACTTTTCTGTTTGAATCTCATCCTGTTTTTGAACAACAGATGTGACAGAATCCCTGAGACCATCAAATCCTAAATCTTTGGAACATCACTAATATTTGCAGAAATAAAGAATAAGTTTAGCTGTTCAGTGAGATTTCAACATGTTTTCAGAAATGATTGAGCTTTTCTTCTGGAACAATGGCTGCAGGATGAATTCTCTGCTAATGATGAACAAACTAACATGTAAAGCCTGAAGCAGCAGAAACTGACTTTAAACACATTTGAACTTCTACAATAAAACAACTGAAGGAAAAGAAATGTTTGTTCTTACCTGTTACAAACAGTTTAGTTCCAGAGCCAAAGATCCTTTCTCCTGCACACAGTGAGTGAGAGTGATACAAAAACCTGTCTGCTGCTGAATGTGGCAGCTGAGCTGAACAGCCCAAATGATGAAGCAGTATCATATTTCAGCTCCATGATGTGTTTCTCTAATGTTCAGATCAACATGAGCGTCTCTTCTGCTCTCTTCTTTCAGCCTGGTGTTATTCTGAAATGTTCTTCCTTCTGCTCTGTGTGTGCATGTAAGCGCCTCTGCAGCAGCAACAGAAAGCAGCTGCAACAGGGGCACAGATTCTGCCTCAACTTCTCAATATGTCTGACAGGCACTGAGGCAAAAAATGGGAAGTGATCCATGTGATTTGGAGCTGGCCGCCAGCAAGAGCCCAGCAGCAGGGAAAAGAAGTCCTTTAGAAGTCTGGACCGCGTTATTCAGTGAGGAAGTCGGCCAGTAGACCAGTGATACCATGTGATGGAGCAGCTCAGTGGAACCGCTGGGATGGTGGGTCATGCTCTCAGTCTTTCTAAGATGTTGGAGTTTTCCAAGCTGTCTTTGAAGGCAGATTACTGATTCCCTTCACCTCAGAGATTTTTCCCTGTGCGTTTCCAGCCTTCTGCTTCTGCCATCCTGAACTTCTTGGTGTTGTTGAAGTCGTATTTTGACTTCCCCGAGTTGGTTGGTGCGAGAGAATAAAATGACGGAGAGAACGGAGTACAAACTGCAGTTATTTATTACCAAGGATCCTTGGGGAACACGCAGTACAGAAAAAGTCTGCTCTCAAGCCAAGCGCCCTGTGTTCTGAAGCCGCGCTCCCTCGTGGTGTAGACTTATCCCGTTGTAACCCCACCCATGTGTGCTTATCTTTAGTCTTCACCTCTTTAATGCCTGACTCCTTATGTGTGTGTGCGTTGTCTTCACCCCCCTCCCACCCTTGCCCTTAACGAACTTCTTCTTTCTGATGTCTACTCTCTCCAGACACCAGACTTTTCAACTCTTGCCCTTCCTTTTGTGTTACGTCTTCCCAGAGCTTCAGACATTCAGAACACAGGGCACTTTTCCATTTCCTAATATATGATTGTTACATAGTGTATGTTTATAAGTAGCAATAGAAGCAAGCATAGAAGTGCATTCAAAATAGAGTATAAGATATAAAAGTATAAAAAGAACATTAATTTGTGACATCATTGTATTAGTCTCACAATTCCCCCTTTTGATCTCTACTCAGAGATCACTGTCATGCTCTCATATGAAGCCCATTTCCTACCAGGACTAAGTATTAAAAAACAGGCGGCAGTAATTAGGAATTAAGATGTCCTGACTGATGTCAGTCTTACGCACTTATTTGTTTCCTAAATTGTCTTCCCATGTGTCTCGGTACCTAACTTACTGCACTTACTCTAGCACTAGTTATGCTCTTAGCTGTTTGGTTTTGGAAGGAAATGCACTTATTATTGCGTCGTATAAACTTAAAAACCAATCCAAACGCCGCGGCCGGCTAAGGCATGGGGTTTTATACTGATGACGCGTCACGCAGAACTATTGCACACGATGGTGTTATTTATTGCTCCATCTCACAAGCTTGTACATAAAAGACAGACACTTACTTCATTTGGTGCATTTCACAAGCCGTGCAAGGATGCCTCTGACAGTGCAAGTTATCTGGCTTACTATTACGTTTACGTTTACGGTCAACAGAACGTTTTTCTCCAAGCTCACCCAGCTGCCATGATCCAGGCTCATCACATCACAGCTGAGCTCACCTGCTCATTTAAAGGTGATAGAGAAAGGTTGAATGGGGCATTAATCCTTGTTCTGTGATGTGATATGTAGCCCCCAAAAAATTGGTTGGGTCTGTAATAGCTCAGAACCTCCCTAAAAGGCTCTCTGAAACAGCTGTTACTATGCTGGGTTTAGAATGCGTCTTTTTCCCTTATTGGCGTCGTTTCAGAGCTTATCTGGCAACCTCATTATGAAATGCAGGTAGGTGTTGGCGCTATTCGGTTGCCGTTGCTTGATTGGCTGCCCTTGCCTAGCATTGAACCACCTGCTACGAGGTTACTTAGTCGAGAACGTATGGCTTCTCAAAGCCCCCTCCTATTGTGTAGTAATACATTTCAGTTTGGCTTCATTTGTTTTGTTTTACTTCGGTTACTGACTTCCAAAGGTTATGCATTGAAACAAGCAAGCTGCCCTTTGCAGGCTTACTTACCGCCTGCATAATAGTGCAAATAGCTAGCTGCTAAGGGGTTAGCTCATTCCCTTTAGATGAACAAGCCAGAGCTAACGTGCAATTCTTACAACAGGAATATGGCACAACACACATTTAAAACAAAATAAAATGTGATACTTACAGGCTGTACTGATTGCTGGGGTTGATTTTGTTGCAAAGTCGGAACTGACCCTCTACTGAGCATTAAACTCTGACTGAAGCCTGCTCGGAATCGTGCAAGGTTTGTGAAACTGTACTCCGTGAAATGCGCAGAGCAAAGGAAAAGTCGGCGGTTGTATGTACTGGGGATGCTGTTAAAAATAAATAAAAGCCATTGATCGCGAACATTGCTTTCCGGGGGAAGAATATGTAACGATCGTAGTCCGCTTTCACAGCCTTGGAAGGCACACCTGTTCCTGTTTCTCACCGAAGGGGCGTGTCTGAAAGGG
Source organism: Odontesthes bonariensis (assembly GCF_027942865.1). Lineage (NCBI taxonomy): Eukaryota > Metazoa > Chordata > Actinopteri > Atheriniformes > Atherinopsidae > Odontesthes > Odontesthes bonariensis. The sequence goes on from NC_134519.1 coordinate 3,241,386, forward strand.
GGTGGCTTTGGATTTGGGTGTGGGGGGGCTATTGCGCCAAAAGATACGTCACTTAATCCTCAAACACGGTGTTATAAATTGGCTTTATTCTTAAACTTTATGTATTCATATTCTGTAGTTCACTAAATAATCTATGTCCTAGTCTGCACGTTTACACTCTGCTCATACAAACGAAATGTATGTCAGATAGGTCTGGTACAGTAGATGCACGCCTGAAACAACACTCACACACACACATCGTTTATCACATCCAAAGAACATGACAAAGACGGTGGATGGCCTGCTCATATCACTAGCAAATGTCCAATTATACTTTGTCGAGTGTAAGTACAACCTCTGTGAGATAAAGGTGGACATAAATATGAAATGTGTCCGGATATCGGGGCTCTCTCTGATGGAGGCCCTGCGAGGGCTCTGTCACTCCGAGTTCAGCACGGCTAAACTTCACATGTGACCACCAATAACCTTTGTTTAACTTAAGATTTCTCCAGCTTGTTCTTGGGCTTCCAATAAAAGAATCGGGCTAACAACGGATTTGCCCATTTTCTGGCGGCAATTCAAAAAAAGGGGGAGGACTTGAAACAGAGGTTCTGACACTTGCTGGCACTTTGTGTATACTCCCCACAGCGGGGAGACTCAGAACTAACACCAAAAATGTGAAAAAGATGATTTTGATTCTCTATCCCCTTTAAGGAAAAAACACACCCAAGGTGCCACCCACAGACACCGGCGACAGTCTCCGCTGAGGTCATGCACGTGCACACAAAATGAGAATAATACAAAGTAAAAATCAATGTATGGCTCCTACACTTATGATTTCTTGTGACCTGAAGTTCTTTTGCCTACCGATGTGGAACACACTTATTGTAAGTCGCTTTGGATAAAAGCGTCTGCAGAATGACCGTAATGTAATGTAATGTAATGTAATGTAATGAAAATTCTGGATCTCTGAGCAGAGACGGCGTCATGGTCTCAGACGTCGGCTACATCACAATCCTGGACCGAGCTTTGTTCGGCACGTGGACTCTTATGATGAACTCAAGCCATATGGAGTCTGTGCCAATGGGGCAGTGGATGGGTTTTCCAGGATGGTTATTTGGCTTCATGCATACTCCACAAACAGTAATCCTGAAATTATTGCTAGATATTTAGTTTCAGAAGGTGAGAACAGAGGGGGGGCTGCATCCAGGATTCATACAGACATGGAGACAGAGAATGGTACAATGGAAGACTTTCAAAGATTCTTCAGCCTTGATCACAATCACAGCTATGCTAGGAAGTATAGAGTAGAGCGTATAGAGAGCAGGGGCCTCATGTACAAAGACTTGTGTGGATTTCCTACTGAAACATGGCGTACGCTCAAACCCAAATACCCTCCAACGTCGGATGTATGAATCTGTGCGCACGCATCAATCCAAGCACATTTCGTTTGTACATCCCAATCAACGTGGAATTGAGCGCACATGTCGGAGCACCCGACTCCTCCCTGTCCACGCCCCTACTTAAATATGCAAATCATATTTAAATGAGCCCTGCACCTGCGATTCCCCTCTGTGTACGGTCAGAAAATAAAGAAAAAAGAATGAATAAGACTGAAAAAAGAAGAACTTCATGGAAAGCGAGATGTTGGTGCTACTTTCTGAAGTGGAGGCCCGCAAAAATGTGTTCTTTGGCACGCTGTCCTCCGGCATAAGCAGCAAACACAAGAGGAGTGGGTGGGAGAGCCTGAGGTAGAGGCCTGCGCGGGACAGAATTTTTAGTCCCGCTCCCGCCCGCAATTCCTGCATGATTCAGACGTTCGCGTTACTTCTCACGGAAGTTCTTGTCATTGGCTTGAGGAAAGAAACATGATCTTAGCTGCACACACTGTCTGTGTAATCCACTTATTATTTAAGTAGGTTAACCATGCCCTGTCCCTCGTCGTTGTGCAATGCGCATCTCCTGAATAAAAGGAGAGATGGATCGCGCTTTTGAACTTCTTTTAGTTCGGCTTTATTTCTTCTCAGTTGTTTTCAGCAGCAGGAGATCATTATAGCTTTTATATTAAACACGTTTTTAGTTAGCGGGACAGCAGCTTATCACCGCTCCTGCCCGTGCCCGCAATGAGCTTTCAAAATGTGTCCCGCGCCGCACTGCTTTGCGTTGGGTCCCGCGAGTCCCGCGGGAGTGCAGGGCTCTAGGCTGAGGCTGTCAATGCTGTGTGGTCTGAGAAGCCTCACAAAGCAGAGGTGAAGAAGAAGTGGTCCAACATTAAGGTGGATGTGAAGCGGGTGACCGACTATTTGAACTGAGAGTCGGCGCAACTATGGGTGGCACTGCTCTCTCTGGGGTGGTGGGAGCACATGTGGGTGACTCTGATTACCCCCAAGCTAAATACCCATGTTTTTGTGTAACTCACAACAACGTGTTCATACAGTAACGTGCAGAAGTGCGCCGGGGAAAAGGTGAGGCTGATTGAGACATTTCACACTTTACGCACGGGGTTATTAACATTTGCCCACAGAGACGATCAGGGGCTTGTTAGAAAGATCTTAAACTGAAGTTTAACCAGCAAAAAACAGCAAGAAACTAACTTTAACCACCGACTGATGCTGTGAAGACGGGATAGAAACTGGGGGCGCACATACTCAATGCACGTCAGGGGGAATAATATTAGGACAATTACAAGAATAAAGTTACTCACCAAGAAGCCACACACAGTGCCACCCTGTAAGTCTGTTCCCAACGATGCTGTTACTCAGAATGTATGAATCGTGCGTTGAACCAGGCCACCTCGCCACAATGTTGGTTAATTGCATTTACGCATCACATATGATCTGTACATTGATCGAATGAAAGTGTTCCCTGTTAACATACAAATTCATCATGTGATGGCGCTTTTATAGCAATGTGTGCGCAGTCGATAGCCCCGATTACAAAACCGGCTCTCGCTTCAAATTGAGCTTTAATGTTGGCCTGTTGGGAATTTGATATACGTGGCTGAGATGCAGATAATTCTGTCCCACACGGCTGGCATGGCTCGGCTCAGGGTTGACTGGCACAGTCCCAATCGGTTGGCCAGCTCCCTCTGGGATGCCCCGGTTGCTATAGGAACCCCAGTGTGCACATCAGCTGTGAGCACAGGCAGCGCATGGCTCCTCGCTGTGTTGCGCTCCAACGCCGGCCGCTGCTCTGCGCACAGTTCAGGAGGATTTCCCTCAAAGCGGCCAATGAGTCGCCATCATGTGCCAGCAAATCCTCTCTGTCTCTGAACACACGCTCTCTTCGAATTGCACCATTTGCAAAGTCTTCTAATAATTTTAAAGCAGCCATTGTTTTCAATGGTATGCATTGCACCACTTTGCGCTGCTTTTAAATCCACTCGTATATTTGCAGACACATGGGTGTATTAATTGTTTATCAGAATTAATTGTTCATCTATCTCAAATGTGCACATCAGTGTCTGAGGACTAATTGTTTTCACATTTATTTATTATAACAGTTTCCCAACATCACCTTAGGTGTCACCAAAGAATCAACAGCTGCAGAAAAGTGCGTACGCCAGCCCTGAAGCTGCCGTGAGGCACCGCACATTTCCACAGTCATTTCGCTCTTGATACATCTGATCATTGACGTGAAAAGGTGCGTACGCCACTATTTTGTGCGTACGCACGCTTTGTACATGAGGCCCCTGGTGGGCTTCTTTAAGGAAACACTTGCACAATACTGGATCAACCTCTTTCAAACACTGAAGGACTCAGATCATTTCACCGGTGACTTCTTGGATAAGCAGCTGCTTCTTTTTACCTGTTTAAACAGCAGTGAGGTGTGTATGTGTGTATTTAAAGGAGAGAAAATACTGTATGATCAGGATATGCTTTTGGATACAGAATATGTGGTTTTGAACACGTCTCTTTGATCACCTTTCAGGAAGAACTCCAAAATGTTGCTCACTGATGGAACACCCACATCATTCAGAGCAGAAAGGCGTTTGCTGCTCGTGGCCGATCCTACATGATGTATACCCTTCCACAGCTTTGTGGTGGACAAGATCATCTGAAACAAAAGGGAATGTCTTCAGAGAGGACCGTACACATGTGATGAGACAGTGTTCTCATTATCATCTCATATTATTATTTGGGTGTCCTGATGAGGGCAGATGAGGAACAGGTGTGATGGCAGGAGCAATCCAGACTCCATCCAAGAGTCCCAGGAATGATGCTCAGCCTAAGACTCAGAAAACCAAAATAAAAACAACAGCCAAGCATGATCGCAACACAAGGTGTTAAATTTAGATATGAAGAAAGACTTGATGACCGTTAGAACATTCTGTTGTGATCAAAGAAAAATGAAACCTCCCCTTTTCTTAGATGAACACACAGAGTGTGTTGGAGACTGTAAAGGAAAATTAATTCTTATATGCATAGTACTGAGTGTTACTGTGTATAACCTGTAATATCCTCCTGCAAAGATACCAACCCGTTTTTCTCTTTTCCTTCCTGGGGGTATCGTGTGCTCATTATATGATAAAACTGCATTTTAAGGAGGATAGGTAGGGAAGATGGTACTTGCAGCTGTGTGTGTAACCCTTGAGGTCGGGGGGGAAAAGTAGATAAGAATGCTCAACTATATCAAAGGAGCGATGACGCAACAATCTGCATTATAACTGAATTGTTTTTGTATTAAAAAGATGTATTAATGTATTAAACAAACCAATTTCCTACCAGGACTAAGTACTCAAAAACAGGCAATGATTAGGAACAGCTTCAGTCACTTCATGCAAAACAATCAGTCAGAAACTGGAGTTGGAGGAACCCATAACATGTAGATCAGAGCCTGTTACACACTAAATACTGCAAGTCCTGCAAAGCAGTTCTAACCCAGCACACTTTAATATTTACAGATCACACCAACACCAAAGAACCAATTCAGGCTCATAGAAGCAAGCAACAAGTGTCCATTAGTATATGATATATACTCTGAGCTCCAACTCAGAATCACAAAGAGATGAGCAGAGAATCCACTAAAGGATTGCACAATGCCCATTTCTTCCTCTACCCCTTACTAAACTGCCTCAGGGCCGTTAATGGAACAATGGATCAGAGCAGCTGCTGAATGGCTCAATGGAAATGACCTTAATGTCCATGATGACTGTAGAGAAACATTCCAGCAGAACTGTGACAGCAGTGAAGAAGAAGCTCCCTCAGCTCAGTGTGTTTGGGACTCTGTCTGAGATGGAGGTGAAATATGTGAACCTGGGCTGTGGTTTACTGCTCTCTTCATGTCACAAACACTGTTTGACATCTGTTCATCTGAAGGTTTTTGTACAGGCTGCAGGGATCATTTCTCACTGTGGGCCCTTATAACAACTGCAGTAGTAGGTGGCTGAATGATCGAGTTTAACTTTCTGTATCTGCAACTCACAGCCGTTCTGTTTATTCACAGCTGAGAAATCATCTTCCTGAGGATGACCAAAACCTTTTCTTACTTCACCATCACTTTTACCAATACGAAGAATCAGTCTGAATGTTTCTGTTTCTTTCTTCTGGTACCAGTATACATAACTGCCATCACACTGGTCAGTTCCACAGCTGAAGGAGACACTTTGACCAACTCTCCTGGTCAGCGTTAACTGGTCCTGACTCAGCTCTGCTGCCATGGCAACCAGCGCTGCAGAGACACAGACAGACAGACGAAGGTCAGTGGGACGGTGTTTGTTCCAGGTGGAGTTTGCTGGCTCCTGATTGGCTGGAAACACTCACCTGAACACAGACAGCACAGAGCAGCGGCTGGGAGGAAAAGCATTTTGTGCAGCGGTGTTTCCTCTGGTGAACCTGGGGAGAAGTGGCGCTCTGAGGCAGCTGAGGCCAAACAAGGACGAGCTGTGAGATCAGAGCAGGGCCACGTGCTTTCTGACAGCTCCTCAGAGCTCCCATCAGCCCCTGCTGTGGGCCCACAGATAAGACCGCTGCTGCTGACTGACAGCTCAGCCCAAGCTGCTGTGTGCTTTGTGCTCTGGATTTGAATCTGACAGCAGATGGAAAAAATGGGGTCACATGATGCAGAAAGACTAAAAAACATTCATGTTCCCACAAACACATTCAGCTTGGTGGTGAATTTAGTAACACGCTGTGTTATCTGTTGTTCAACAGCTGGGATGGAAACACACAACTACAAATCCACACAGCTGCTCAGCTCTGATTGAACTCTTCAACGCGTTTGAGCTGAATTTCTATCGACTCGTTCTTTTCCCACCCGTCTTCTCACACGATGGATTTAGTTTGTCATGTTGTTCTTCATCATGTTTCCATCATGCAGACAAAGTGCTGTCAGAGTTCAGCTCTCAGACGGTTCACCTTCAGCTCCACCGACACACCTTCAGCTGGGAATTCATTTCAAACTCACATCTTTATCAGGGCTGCAGTCTGTCCTTCACTCACTCGGGTTGTTACGGATCACATGGCTGGAACGTGAGATTTCCTTCTGAGCCGCAAACACAACTCCACTGCTGTCACTGCGCTGCTCATTGGGCTGTGAATGTTGTCAGAGCAGCTTTGCAGCAACAAGCTGCAGATGTGGCTGCTGTGCTGCTTTTGCTTCACAGTCGGTGTGGACAACATGGAAAGTGGAGCTCAGGAGGAGCAGCTGAAGCTTCTGCTGCTTTCATCATTCCTTATTCACCCTATCACGCCCCGCCCATTTTTAACAGCCTTTTTCCTTCCGCTTTGTGTTGGAACTTCCGGTCAGCTAGTTCGGTTAGCTGGTGTAAGGTAGTGTAAGATGGATGTTACCTGGGCAGAGAGGGGAAATGTTGCTACACCCTAGTCTAATAACAGAGTGGATGGACGACATGAGGAGATGGCCCCCTGTGATGTACGGCCATATTTTCAATCATATGGTTTCATCTGTAGGCGTAGACGGGGCTTCGATGAAACACTTTAAAAGCACCGAAGCATTCCAGTACCTACAGAGCGGAAAGGTCGGTCGCGTCCTGCTGCATAAACCGGATGATCAAAAGTTATTTTTAAAAGCCACCGTAAGCCCAAGCCAGGCCAGCTCTCTGGTCACAGCGCTTGGAGAAGTAAAGGTCTTGCAGCAGAGTCGTGATCGGTCATGCATTGATCCTCCCACTGTGTTCCGATGTCGCGCTGTCCATCACCCTCGGGCTCGAGCTCGAGCTCAGGCTCAACCTCAGCAGCATTGCTGGTTGATGCCTCTATGAAAATAATGACTAAGATTTATCCGTGTTGTCATGGCTTAACTAAGGTTAACACTATTTTTAAAACATTTACTCCTAAACTACAATCGTTTGAAACTGTGTTGACAAGCAGTCGATAACAGAATGTTACCACAAATGTAGCTAGCTGCTAACTGGCGTTAGGGCAAAGTATGTTCTGAGAACTTACCTGATTGCCTAACAAGCTGTCGTCGCGGACGTCGCAGCGGAGCTTCATAGCCGAGCCATTTCTCAGGATACGGGTGCTGGGTAGTAGGTCTACCCTCCACAGAATGAAAGGAACAGACATAGGGCTTTTTTGGAGGGTTTCTTAAGTTAAGTGCCCTCAGCCAAAGACGCCGGTCTTCCTCAACGCTAGGAGGCGGATGGAGATGAAAACCTGGCCCACAGCATTCAGTTCGCCTCTTCCCGTGAGTAAAACACTCGTGCTGAAGAGACAATCTTCTCTTATTCCAATTATTGTGGCAACCACGGACTGCACAAATGATACTAGTCATTGTACCTGACTTCTTTTTACCCTTGATTTTAATGACTCAGCTGCGCCACCGGAACACAAAATAAACAAGATGGCTCCGCCCTTGTAACCATGGAGAACAGGGTGAATAGAGACGACACAGTAATGACACTGAGATGCTTTTTATTCAGAGCTTTCACTGATTCTTTCAGGGTGGCAGCTTCAGGACCCTTTCTCCAGTCTGAGCCTCCCCTGGAACACAGTCACACATACTGGGACATGTGGGAAAGCCTCACAGTGTTCATGCCGTGCATATCTGAGAACATCCACAGGGAGACACTTTATCATTTACAGGCTGATTCTGTCATTTCAACATCTTTCAGAGTCAGATTTGTGCTAGAAATGATGTTCTACGCTGCATGCTGACACGTAGAAATAATCCCATTCTGCCTGTAAGCAGCTGTGAACAGAAACAGCATGGCTGCACTGTTATTACTGTGTTATGCTGATGCATGGAAGCAGCTGAATGATTGTGCTGTAAACACTGAGAACAGCCTGCAGATGTGGCTGTTGGGCTGCTTTTGCTTCACAGTCGGTGCAGACAACATGCAGCAGCTTGAAAGATAAATGTGAAATCACACAGAGTTCAGGAGGTGCAGGTCACATCTTCATGGAAAACAACCAGCTGATTATTTCACTCTTCTTCATGTGGACGACTCAGTAGAGATGAAATGACTTTATTTCCTCCATGTTTACTGTTTCTAAGAAGTTTCTTCAGTCTGACCCGACTTGGAACAGAGTCAAATGTATTGGGACACGTGGGAAAGTGGATCCTTTGGACCCTCCATACAAAGACACTTTCTCATTTCTCTCTTTACTTTGTTGTTTGAAGACATTTTAAAGATGCTTTGAATATAAATAACATTCATGAATTAACATGGTTTTAAAACTATTTTCTACACTGTTTAACTTCTGGGTTTTGTTGCTCTGTCTTACATATTCACAAAAGTCATCCAATCATCACCTTTTTACTGGAATTCATTGAATAATGTGTGTTCTGTGGCCAGAGATCACACTACACGACTGCCATAATGAGACTTTTTCAGGACTCTACAAATTAGAAAATGTATCTGTGGTAACTTGTAAAATAAAAGAACCACGAAACACAGATTGCCGAGTTTTCACCTTTTATCTGAATTGTAAGTAATTAAACATACAGCACGGTTTCTGAGAGAACTGTACACAACTTGCCAACGCAACATCCGGTCTGCTTCTTCTTCTACACTGGCTGCCTAATAATAATACACATCCATCCATTATAGTGGTCATCGGGCGCCACCTATTGGTAATAATTAATATTTCCCATATTTACATCATTACAACAGTATCCATCAAAGGACAAATAATTGTTGTAAACATATCAAACAATCCAAACTGTGTCCTCAGCTTCTGCCAACAACGTCAGACTTTTCCAGAATCCTGAATAAATGAGGAAATATGATGGTCAGCTTGTCCCTGAGGACCCCTCTCCCACTTCCTGTAGATGGTGAATGCAGCACTGCGACACGTCCTCTCCTCAGTCTGAGCTGAGATCACAGGCGCCACAGCTTTAACGTGTCAGCAGCATCTCTCCAGCAGTGAAGATCTTTTTGGATGGAACTGATCGGCTGGAGGAAAACAAAATGGCTGCCATGTGAAATACACCGGTGGAGCACGTTTAAAATCCTTCTGTCCGCACCATCCGATGTCAACACTGTCAGGTTTTCTCTCAGATGGAGCTGACAGATCCTTCTTTCACCTCTTATAAGACACATCATCTTTGACCTTGGTGAAGTATTCCACTGATATTTCATGCTTTTGTTTCCCCACAGATGTAAACACAGCCTGATCTACGTTCCTTAACCTTATTCTGTACATTCTTATTCTGTGTTCCTCAGCTCTGGTCCTCGGGGGTCACTGCCCAGCATGTTTTAGATGTTTCCTTCTCCATCTCACCTGAGGGAGGTACTACCAGGTGAGATTAACGCTTTAGCGAGCTCTGAGGTTTCAGTGGCACGGAGGTGTCTCTCTTTTAACCTGCTAGATCACCATGGTGACCGAAGCTGAACTGGGTGGGAGCAGTTTTTGTTTAGTTTCAGATTGAATCGGCCATAAAAAGCCACAGACTTTCTGTCAGAGATCTGTGTTTTAAATAGTTTTTAATACAGCGGGGTCTGATTTAAAAGCAAAAGTGATTGGATTTCTTGTACAAGCTTTACTGACAAACAGCCAGTGGCTACTGTGACTGTGTCAGCATGGTCTCAGTGAGCTGTAGGAACTGTGGCACCTCAGGTCTAATGCTGGCTCAGGAGATATCAGTGGGTGTAATCCTGGGAAGCACCAATCAACCATTTAGATTGACTGTAGGGAACGTCCCTGGTTCCAGAAATATTAATGTGTTTGTGAAGATCATCCAGTCCGTCTGCAGCCAGTGAAAGTTTGGCCGCAGTGGCAGCAACTCAGGCCGGTCGGGTGATTTATAGTTTAAACCTGTCAGTGGTAGAATATGTCATGTCTGTGAGGTTTTTAGTTCCTGTTTAGTTTTTTAGCTTTGTCATGTTTTAAGTTTATCTCATGCCTTAGTTTTGGAGTTCAGGTCTTGTCTTTAGTTTTTCCATGTCCCCATAGTTTCTGTTGCCCTGCCATCAGCTTCACTCACAGCACCGGATGTTTTTCCCCTCAGCTGCACTCACTCACCGATCACTCCCTCAGTATTTAGTTTCCAGTTTTCTCATGAATCTCGGCCAGATCCTCACCGTCTCCCATGGTCTTACCCGCCACCGTCCATTATGTCAAGTCAAGTATTCACAGGTAAAATAACTGCAGTGGGAAACCACTGTACATGTGTTTAACAGCACAAAGAGAGAAAAAGATCTGAAAAATATACAATATTGTGAATATTAATTCAACAACAAACAATGATTTGATGTGTTGAAACTTTGAGGTTTAAAGGTTAATATCCCAGTTTCCTGCTGTTTGTCTTTGTTCTATCCACCATCCCTCCATCTTCTCTACTCTCTTGATCCCGGCTGCCTTTAGGCACGAGGCGATGTGCGTCCTGAAGGGTCGGCAGTCCCTCACAGGGCCACACAATCATGCACACTCACCCTCACTCCCAGCCTCAATGTACAATCATGTTGAATCTAACATGCATGTTTTTGGACAGTGGGAAGAAGAAGGAGTACTCAGAGATGTCATCTATGTTTTATGAATGAACTAACAAACAAAAAGCAAATGAGAAAAATAGTGATGCTTTAACTTCCCCAGAATACATCATCAAATAATAAAGAAGCTGTCATCAAAGTTGGAGGTAATTATTTCATTTAGAACATTTAGAATGTGTCAGATTTTCAGGAGAAGATATTTAGATTTCATCAAGCTTCAAAATGTGTAATAATTAGGTCATAACAAGAATGTGCCACCAAGCTGGTAAAAAAGTACGCCTCCGTCATTATACCACAGTGTAGCGTTACCTGATAATATAAAAGGATTTTTTTATTCAAACTTTTTATTTTCCATTAACCATTTTATACAAACATATACACAATTCACTCTTTGTCCCGTTTCACATTTGACATCTTATTACTTTCACATTTACACAGACCCTTTTAAACACTTTAACCTACCGTAAATATTCCCGACTGACTATTCCAACTAACACAAGTCCTCGATATAGGCAAAAGTAAAGAAAAATATATTTCTCACAAATATCCATTAACTCACTCAGAGATTGTGGTTATCTTTAACATCTATGACCATGTAAATCCGCATTAATTACAGTGTAAGGAACAACAGTGAACATCGGAAAACTAAAAACTAAGGTAATAAAAATACATAACACCAACTAAACTCAAGGAAAAAAAAAAAAAAAAGAATATATAAGGATTTACCAGAAGTTCTCACTGTCTCAATAAACCTTATTTAACCTCGTATGTAGGGCACCACCTTCAAAGAAGGAAATTCTGGTATGTTAAGTTAATATTTCAATTAATATTCAGTCTCACATCTCGCTACTTTCATAAATTCTTGTTTCGTTGGACAGACATTACGTAAAGAAAGCATACAACACAACCTGTGGTTATACATATATATAGTTATATGAACTATTTATTAAAACGCTATGACCAAAGACATGAACCTTAAAACAAACAGGAGATGCGTTGAATATGGGTGATTATATACAACACTTAGTGAATGGAAAATAAAATAGGGGGGGGGGGGGGGTCCTTTGGTTGTGGATGACTTTCATGGACTTTGCAGTTAGCTGGACGGTCGCTTCTTTTCCACCAGGAAACAGGAACTGGCTGTTATCGAGGACTTCACCGCACAGAATGACCAAAAAACTATGTGATAACGTGCAGCAGCGGAGGTTAAAAACGTGCGCCGTAAAAAGAACATGGATGGTGATGGAGGAACAAAAACACAGAAAACGTGTATCTTTAGACTACTTCATTCTGTTTCTATCTTTGTTCATCTGTACAGTTATGACATATGAATAGCGAACCCAACAATGTTATTTTCCTGTGTTAACAATGGAGTACAAAAAGATACAGAAGGGACATCGTTTAACAGTTGCATTACTGCATATAACTGTCCAGTTTACTGACTCCGTTTGGATTTAACTCTTCAACACTACAGACCACTAGGGGGCAGTGTGGTTCCATAGGCGGGTTAGTCATTTTTCCAACAGGGTTATTTCAAGCTTTCATAGGCCGAAGTTTGTTGTAAATGAGGCGATTTCCGTCTCTTCCTTTGTGTAGACTTCCCACATCTGGTCCTGACCCAGAAAAACATCCCCACAGGAATGCTTGCATCTTCCAAAGGTTTAAGGTATATTAATTCCACACTGGAGCGTGCTGCAAATGAATTTATCCATCTCATGAACCCACTGAGATAGCTTTCTCCAGTTGCTTATTCTAGTCTCAGTTTCTCAAATACAATAAAAATCCATAAAGTGTTTCATGATCATTTTTAGATAAACACAATAAACACATTTAAATGTCCCTGAATGGATTTACGGAGACGGATAAAGTCTCTAATGATTTTATAAATAAATGATTTTCTCAGCTCAGTGGATGGCTGTAACTGTCATTGTGTTATTAAGCTGAAAAGCCACAGCTAACGGTGTGGAGGCCGCAGAGCAGGAACCCACACAGCTGCAGCAAAGGCAGTCTGAGTGTCTGTCAGCAGGTTTTTCTGTCCTAATAACCACTGAGAACAGATTCATATCTGCTGCTGCACACACTCATCAACCCCCCTCTCTGCTGTTTGTCTTTTCTCTGCTTCCTGGAAACCTTTTTACCACTGAGCCCTCCACCCACACAGCTGAACGGAGCTCAGTCACTTATTCATTTATTCACAGGGTAAGAGAGGAATAAAGAGAGCAAATGAAATGAGAGGAAGAGACTTAACACCACAGTCAAAAGGCTCTCAACATACCTAACCTGTAAACAAGCAGAGAAACAAACAACAACAAGCTTATTTTCCACTTTATTGAGAATGTTGAAGTGAATAAATGTGAAGAAGCAAACACACTGTGCACATACAGAATATTAAAAAGAGAGAAATGTTGTTAAATGCTGAAACATCTACAAGGCAGCTGATAATTCAGCTTCATTTAGTTTCTCCCACACATCCTGAGTAAGGTTGGTGAACGCTGATCAAAGTGATGAACCAGATGAACGGATGAGATGTGATGGTGAGAAAAGGCCAGCAGAAAACAGTCAGTCAGCATGTGTGCAGCCGGTGGACGCTCCCTTGTTTCTGAGGATCATCAGCAGAGAGAGTCCACAGCAGCACACCAGACTCTTCACTATCAGCAGCGTGTACAGCAGGCACAGCAGCTTCACCCTCAGCTCAGACTGGAAGGAGGCTGACAGCTTCACAGGCTGAGGAGGAACCGAGCTCGCTGCTGGATCAGATGCTGGAGACGTTTCTTCTGGCAGATGTGCAGGAGCTGCTGCTGTTGGTGGTGGAGCTGCTGCTGTTGGTGGTGGAGTAGCAGGAACCTCTGAAAGAGAAAAGGTTTGGAGTTGCAGTGAGAAATGTCCGTCCTCTGCTCCTCTGCTCTCTCTGACAGCGTCTCCACATGAAGCTGAATCCCTGCTGAACACAGTCACCGAGCCTTGGTTACCTTGTTGTGTTTGGGCCTCCACTCGGCCCCCCTCGTGCTCCACGGAGCAGCTGTATTTATACGTGTGGAGAGAGTCGCTATCAACCGCTCTGATGGCGGCGGAGCGTCCCGACCGCTGGAAGTTAGTTTGCCATCCCTCAGCAGGGGGCAGCTCCTCCAGACCACCGTTCTTCTTCTGTCTTTTCCAGGAGAAGCGGACCAGAGGAGGAAACATGCCTGAGGCCAGACACAGCAGGGAGCTCCTCCCCTCCAGGTGGACTCTGGATGCTATCGGACACACGCTCACCACGGGCTTCACCACCTGCTCATCTGGAGTTGGACAGCAGCAACAAGCAGCACACACACACATTCACACAGTCAGCAGCAGCTTCCAAAGGGACATTTTTGTCCCCTTTTAAAACGACATAAAAACATCATATATTAATATATTTTTCCACTTTTTTTCATAAATCTTTTATTCCACTTCGGTTCTGATCATAACCACCAAGTTTTCAATTATTTTTCTCAAAATTAACCCTTTAGATGCCAATTTGAACTTTTTAGCCCAAATTTGAAGCCTTTAGGTGCCAGTATTTACATATATGTGTATAGATGTGTATATTTCAAATATGGAATGCAAAGTGGAATTATTGAGTAGGGGTAATTATGATCTGGGATATATCAATGATTAGCAACAACATTGCTTTTTAGGGATTTTTAGTTTTTTTGTTATGCCTGATTTAAAAAAAAAAAACTCCTTAATTTCTGAAAAGGGACATTTTTTCATAAATCTTTTCTTCCACTTCAGTTCTGATCATAACCACCAAGTTTTCAATTATTTTCCAAAAAATGAACCCTTTAAATACTAGTGTATATGAGCTAAACACCAATTTCTGTTAAAACACACACACACAAAAACTGCTGTATTTTCAATGTATGCAATGCAAAGTGAAATATTCTATGGGGGATTATTAGGTCTGGGATATGTCATTCATGAGCTACAACATCAGTTTTTACAGATTTTTAGTTTTTCTGCAGTGGCAGATTACAGAAACGGCTCAGGTGTGCCATAGTCTAATGCTGCATTCATTATAATGGATGTCTATGGGACCGAAGTGCAGAGCGAGCAGCAAACACCGTAACAGGCGCAGCTATCGCTAGGTGGCTGAACGCATTGATATGAAGGGAGGCAAAAATAGCGCCAAGAGATTGTGAGGTCTGACTTTTTCCTGGAGAATGATTTTGTGATGCAAATGTATTACTCTGTTGAACGCATATTGTTCTGAGAAGCAAAACGCTTTATTTTTTAAACCCCAGCCAACTAGCCGGACTACCTTCATCAACACCAAAACGAGGCTGGAACTCTGCTCACAGGACGCAGCAGGGGGTAAGAAGATGTTCAGAAATGATGCTGCTGATATGGGATGTTACACAGCTTCATGTCAAAAGAGGCGAACTATCCCTTTAATATCATCTATCTGTGTGGCCCTGTGATGAACTGGGGACCCACCCAGGGTGGCCCCCACCTCTGGCCCAGTGGCAGCTGGGATAGACTCCAGCCCCTCCACCCCTGAATAGGATGGAGCGGCTGTAGAAAATGGATGGAGGCAAATGTCCTTCTGACCAACATTTACTTTGGTCTCATCACCAGAAAACAGCAAATCAGATTTTTGGAAGGATTTTTCAGCCAGTTGAAACTTTTCTGAATAAAGACAAAAACAACAAAGAGTTCATGTGTGTAAAAGTCTCCGTAGATTTATAACCATCACATCTCTGACCACACCAATGATGATGTAATGATTTCATTTTAAAGGACATGTTTGACATGTGTTACACATTTACATCCAAATACTTTTCTTCTTTTTCTCAAACTTATTTCTTAATATGAAACTTTTCTTCTGATTTTTCCATTCTGTTCATCAGTCTTGAAACATACAAACAGAAGCGTTTGAGCTTTAATAAGTTGCCTTATATCGTCTGTCAGAATTGAACTTACTGACTAAAATATGCTCAAAATCTCCTTCAAACATGGTTTCATATTCAGTTATTTTCACTTCTTTTTTAGCTTCTTTTCCAAAACAATATTCAGTCTGAAAAAGATGAACATCTGAGCGAGTAACTGTTTCATGGACTTATTTTGAGTTGGAACTGATTTAAAACACAGAAGCACACAGATAGAAAACTGATATTTAACATCAAATCTCCTGTAATAAATATCAACCCAACAGAATCACTGAGATGATCAATAACTAAATATCTGTGACATCACTAACAGTTAAGTTCAGTTGTTCCTGAGATTTAAACAAATACAACTGAACTGTACAAACAGGTGCAACTTTAATCCCAAATGTGACAGAAAACATGTCGAACTTTAACTGGAGCGTTCTGCTTTAATGTTAAAGTCAAATACGGCCTTTAAGTCAGACTTCATATTCGCCTCCAACTACTTTGTAAAACAGATTTTCTCCTTTACTATTTAGATTTATATCAGAAAGGAAAAGAAGACCAAGTGAGTTTGAGCCGTTATATGTCCACCAATGTTTTCTCTGAAGGTTCATTAACAGCTATTTACTCCAGTTCAAACATGATGAATATCTGAATTTAACTTCAAAGTACGATAAACTGTCTGATCTGTAAATTCATCTTCAGCTTTTATTCTGTTTTACTTCAATTTAACATTTTTAAAAAGACTTCTTTAATTCACAGGATAAAAATGACTTCTAAATATTTGAACGATGAATAATTATCGTCTTCATCTTATTTCAAATGAAACATGTTTAAATGATCATTCTGAGTAAATATCAAATCACTTTTCTGTTTGAATCTCATCCTGTTTTTGAACAACAGATGTGACAGAATCCCTGAGACCATCAAATCCTAAATCTTTGGAACATCACTAATATTTGCAGAAATAAAGAATAAGTTTAGCTGTTCAGTGAGATTTCAACATGTTTTCAGAAATGATTGAGCTTTTCTTCTGGAACAATGGCTGCAGGATGAATTCTCTGCTAATGATGAACAAACTAACATGTAAAGCCTGAAGCAGCAGAAACTGACTTTAAACACATTTGAACTTCTACAATAAAACAACTGAAGGAAAAGAAATGTTTGTTCTTACCTGTTACAAACAGTTTAGTTCCAGAGCCAAAGATGAGGTAGTACCATCCTCCTCCACACAGTGAGTGAGAGTGATACAAAAACCTGTCTGCTGCTGAATGTGGCAGCTGAGCTGAACAGCCCAAATGATGAAGCAGTATCATATTTCAGCTCCATGATGTGTTTCTCTAATGTTCAGATCAACATGAGCGTCTCTTCTGCTCTCTTCTTTCAGCCTGGTGTTATTCTGAAATGTTCTTCCTTCTGCTCTGTGTGTGCATGTAAGCGCCTCTGCAGCAGCAACAGAAAGCAGCTGCAACAGGGGCACAGATTCTGCCTCAACTTCTCAATATGTCTGACAGGCACTGAGGCAAAAAATGGGAAGTGATCCATGTGATTTGGAGCTGGCCGCCAGCAAGACCCCAGCAGCAGGGAAAAGAAGTCCTTTAGAAGTCTGGACCGCGTTATTCAGTGAGGAAGTCGGCCAGTAGACCAGTGATACCATGTGATGGAGCAGCTCAGTGGAACCGCTGGGATGGTGGGTCATGCTCTCAGTCTTTCTAAGATGTTGGAGTTTTCCAAGCTGTCTTTGAAGGCAGATTACTGATTCCCTTCACCTCAGAGATTTTTCCCTGTGCGTTTCCAGCCTTCTGCTTCTGCCATCCTGAACTTCTTGGTGTTGTTGAAGTCGTATTTTGACTTCCCCGAGTTGGTTGGTGCGAGAGAATAAAATGACGGAGAGAACGGAGTACAAACTGCAGTTATTTATTACCAAGGATCCTTGGGGAACACGCAGTACAGAAAAAGTCTGCTCTCAAGCCAAGCGCCCTGTGTTCTGAAGCCGCGCTCCCTCGTGGTGTAGACTTATCCCGTTGTAACCCCACCCATGTGTGCTTATCTTTAGTCTTCACCTTTTTAATGCCTGACTCCTTATGTGTGTGTGCGTTGTCTCACCCCCCTCTCACCCTTGCCCTTAACGAACTTCTTCTTTCTGATGTCTACTCTCTCCAGACACCAGACTTTTCAACTCTTGCCCTTCCTTTTGTGTTACGTCTTCCCAGAGCTTCAGTCATTCAGAACACAGTGCACTTTTCCATTTCCTAATATATGATTGTTACAGAGTATATGTTTATAAGTAGCAATATAAGCAAGCATAGAAGTGCATTCAAAATAGAGTATAAGATATAAAAGTATAAAAGTATAAAAAGAACATGTTAAATTGTGACATCATTGTATTACAGTCTCACAATTCCCCCTCTCATGCTCTCATATGAAGCCCATTTCCTACCAGGACTAAGTACTAAAAAACAGGCAATAATTAGGAATTAAGATCTCCCGACTGATGTCAGGACAGCTGAGTCGCTGCCCTCTCTGCAGGAAACACTACCCTGATCCGCCCTCTGAGGACATCACCTGTTTCCTCCCAGCTTCTTACGCACTTATTTGTTTCTAAATTGTCCCCCCATGTGTCTCGGTACCTAACTTACCGCACTTACTCTAGCACTAGTTATGCTCTTAGCTGTTTGGTTTTGGAAGGAAATGCACTTCTGATTTCTTGTGACCTGAAGTTCTTTTGCCTACAGATGTGGAACACACTTATTGTAAGTCGCTTTGGATAAAAGCATCTGCAGAATGACCGTAATGTAATGTAATGTAATGTGATGTAATGTAATGTAATGTAATGTAATGTAATGTAATGAACATTCTGGATCTCTGAGATGTTGAGCAGAGACGGCCTCATGGTCTCAGACGTCGGCTACATCACAATCCTGGACCGAGCTTTGTTCGGCACGTGGACTCTTATGATGAACTCAAGCCATATGGAGTCTGTGCCAATGGGGCAGTGGATGGGTTTTCCAGGATGGTTATTTGGCTTCATGGAAGGCAAGGCAAGTTTATTTGTACAGCACAATTCAACTACAAGGCGATTCAAAGTGCTTTACAGAAACAGTAGAAATAAAAAGCACGATTTAGATTTTAAACAAAAAAGAAAGAAATAAGAACAATAGATAAAATCAGGAGTTAAAATGTGATTAAGTTTTGAGCTTTATTCAAACGCAGCTGAAAATAGGTGTGTCTTCAGCCTGGACTTAAACACACTGAGCGTTTCAGCTGATCTGAGGCTTTCTGGGAGTTTGTTCCAGACATGTGGAGCATAGAAGCTGAACACAGCTTCTCCATGTCTGGTTCTGACTCTGGGAACTGATAGAAGACCGGATCCAGATGAGCTGAGGGGTCTGGAAGGTTCATACTGGGTCAGGAGGTCACTGATGCATTCTGGTCCTGGACCATTCAGAGCTTTATAGAGCAGCATCAGAACTTTAAAGTCTATCCTCTGATGGACAGGCAGCCGGTGTAAAGACCTCAGAGCTGGACTGATGTGGTCCAGTTCTTTGGTCTCAGTGAGGACTCGAGCAGCAGAGTTCTGAATAAGCTGCATGTGTCTAACGGACTTTTTAGGTAGACCTGTAAAGATGCTGTTACAGTAATCAAGCCGACTGAAGATGAATGCATGGACTAGTTTTTCCAGGTCCTGCTGACACATCAGATCCTTTAACCTTGATATATTCTTAAGGTGATAGTAGGCTGACTTTGTTACTGCCTTAATGTGTTTTTCCAAATTTAGGTCTGAGGCCATCACGACACCCAGATTTCTGGCCTGGTTGGTAGTTTCTAGGTGTATAGATTGAAGTTCTGTGGTGACCTGTAATCGTTTCTCTTTGGCTCCAAAGACAATTACCTCTTTTTTTTTGTTTGTTTTGTTTTTGTTTAGCTGGAGAAAGTTGTGGCACGTCCAGTCATTAATCTCCTCAATGCATTTACCACGAGCCTGTACAGGGCCTCGGTCTCCTGGTGGCATAGAAATATATATCTGCATGTCATCTGCATGTTTAGGAGTATTTTGAGATTAAATTGGCGAAAATTAATACCAACGTATTCCGGGGTGTGTCCAATCAAAACGCTAGTTGAGCTGGATTCACCAATTGTGTTCTTCGGCGAATCTACGTCACTCAAGGAAGTAAACACTCTCGTGCTGGTGTTGGCTTGAAATC
This sequence comes from Odontesthes bonariensis, assembly GCF_027942865.1. NCBI lineage: Eukaryota > Metazoa > Chordata > Actinopteri > Atheriniformes > Atherinopsidae > Odontesthes > Odontesthes bonariensis. Next base: position 3,261,356 of record NC_134519.1, read on the forward strand.
TCCGTGGAACAACTTTCAGGTAAGACTTCATAATGTTTCATAATGACAACACATTTTGACATGCGAGTATCATTTATTGTGTTTGCCATCTTTTTAATGCTACAGCTCGTTTTCTCTGCCATTGATGAGGGTGGGTGTGAGACAGCTAGTACGTAGGCTACAGAGTATGGACAAACAAGTCCATCATTGCCATTCAGTTTTAAGTCGACGGCAGTATGTTACAGTGTTCTCAAGTCTCACTCTTTTGGAGTGAGACTCACTAATTTTGACCCTTTCTCACTCTCTCACTCCACACTTAGTATTTCTCACTGAAAAAAATCATTAGAAAGCCCTATTTGCATTTGGGTTTTTTTTCCAAGCATTTCCATATAATAGGCGTCCCTGTATGGAATGTCCATGAGGAGAATGTTCCAAGCCAATGAGAAAACTATTACACAGTCGACCTATTAGCTTATAAGTGGATTTATTTCAAATATGCATCCAAAATCACACTCCCAACTGAGGCCAAAACTTGAGAGCCCTGGTATGTATATGAACTATTTACAGCTATTCTCTTTTACACATTTTCGTAGTTTTTACAGTTGCATAATTCTGTACACGGCAGGCTGTGCTTTCTGCACGTGCAGTTGCCTTTGACGCATTTTAGTGATTTGCACTGGCAGTGCATAAGTTCCAAGACGGACTTTAGCTGAATATGATGAAATTTGAGTGTTTTGTTCTTCCTGAACAATTTTTTGAACATATCATATAGCCGGGATAGCCTGAAAACCTCACATTTTTTAATAGTCTTTCTTCCACTACTGTCAAAAAGAAATGTTTGTAGCCTGGTGTGTCCTGAGGTGCATTTTTGAAAAGAAAATGTGTGTAGCTTCTATAGCAGTTCCGATGGTACATCGCCGCTGAGGCTACAAGATCTCTCCCTCAAATTTCAATTAGAAGCCTCTCATCCCTCCGACTCTCTGCTGCAATAAGCAGCTTTATTTGCTGTTAATGATTCACATTTGGACAGTTTTTCTTGTTCTTTTCCTATTGCACCCAGTAATGTACTGTTTTTTTCTTGCATATCAGGGAACCAACAGGGAGAAAATGAGATGCCCTCCTTGGCAGTATTGTACAGTACAGTACAGTACATTGTAGATTTTCGCGTAGGGCGTTCAAACTGCATGAACATGAATAGAACCTCAATTTTAGCAGTTGTCCAACAGCGATGTCCGCTGTCTATCCACCTTACGTCACCACGGCACAGGTGGATTGGCAGATGACATCGCTGTTGGACAACTGCTAGAATTGATATTTTTTGTTAAGCTCATAATTCAAATGTGTTTATGCACAGTTCTGATGCCCTCCGCGTGAATCTACAATGTACTGTAAATAGCCACAAAAATAAAGACAATGCATTGAATGAGAAGGTGTGTCCAAAGTTTTGGCCCATACTGTATTTGCAGAATTAACACATGTTAATATTTTTTAAAGCGACATCACACCATTTTTGGAATTATGCTGGGGGAATAGGAAAAAGGTAAAGCACAAGTTTTTAATTCGAGGGGTGGTGGAAAATGGGCACACTTAGTTCATGTCTATGGGAGCAAATTGGGGACCAGCAACAAGTCCCCCTCTGTGTAACTAACCCCTGATCTGTTTTTCATTGTTGTTTGAGGAATGATGGGGTCTCACATGTGCTGGGAGTGCTTATGATGTAGGCATTCTGTGTTCTTTTTTTTTACAAGACATTGGTTTCGAGATAATGTTTCTTTATAATAATGTTCATTTATTGTATCTTGGAAATTATCTGAATAAAAATCAATAACATTCAGCCCTGTCCGTGCCTTGCTTTATTCAGGGGTCACTTCTATTAAGTTGTGTGGCACCAGCCTGTCCTGGGTGTTTGGTCTTTAATATTTCACACATCACTGAAGGTTGCTGAGAAGAGGTTCAAGCAGGTATTTTGTGATTGCCAGTAATCAGTGTGGAAGCCCTGAACTTGAATGACCTACACCATTATTCACTTTGTAATGTCAATGTCTTGAGTTACTTGCTCAAATCCTATTGGGTACACAGACCTCATCTAATACAGGCGAAAAGGAAATCATACACTGGTTACAAACCTTCACTGTCCTTGGTTGCCTTCTCTTTCTTCTTCCGTGCTCTGTTAATGTGTGCCTCATTAGTGAAGAGCATGTAGCATTTGCGGTGGTATCCTATAGGCATAGGCCTATTAGCTGCCAATTCCTGGTCTTCTTCCAGATTTAAATCCTCTAGGGCATGTCTAGCCACTTCCCTCTCTCTGCAGGGTTGCAGGTTCAGCCATGAGTGGGCACACTGCAGGAACTTTGACCAACTTACATTGGAAAATGGTATGACAGGTGTTTTTTCCCCAGGCACTAAATGCATACAACGCTTCATTTTTCCACATTTTGCTACTGCTGGCATGCCCACGTGTACCTACCTACATGTTATGAATTCATGTTGTTACATTGTTTACGGGATAGGACCACCCACCATGTCAGACCAGGCATATAGTTCAGACCAGAACCCATTTAAAGGTAGGGTAGGAGATCCTGGATTTTGAGTCCAGCGAAGCTGCATTTTGAAAATACACAGGTAAAAAGTCCCAACCCTTTTCTTCACTTTTCCCCCGAAGGCACGCCTCTAGAGTACATGAACGCGCACGAGCACGAAGGTGCACGAGCGCTGTTCTGACAGCGAGCATCGGTCGTTGCCGTATTTAGTATTTAGTATTTAGTTTATGCTAACTATACGTTTAATAATGCTAGGTGCTAGCCAAGCTGGCTCTAGTTTAGCTTCCTGCCAAGCTTCGTTCACGGAGCAGGGTACGCGCACTGGGGGAAGGAGGGGGAGGGAGGAGCAGATTGCAGTTTGATAGACGCATCAGAATCCAATCATTGTGAACGGTCCGTTCAGTATGATTGGATACTGTTTTTCCTAGATTGTACGTTCTAGAGGCCACTAAAACTTTTCATATTTGTGTCAAAACTTTTAATTAATTGGTTGCAATGGGGGTGTGAAGAGTATTTCAAGCAATATGTAAAAAAATGTTCCAGAAAAAGATCCCCTACCCCGCCTTTAATGTATTGATAGAAAGACAAGCACACACAATTCCCTTGACAAAATGGAATTTATTTATTGTATTATCATGCTTTAAAAAAAAGAAAAAAGTTATTACGACTTTTTAACCATACAAAATTATCGGAAACACAAAGATGAGGCAACATCACTTTATCCAAGACTTTAAGTAGAGAAAAGACTGTTTTGACATTAATAACTAACATATTCCACATTATTGATAATATACCTTATCCAAAACATGCCACTCCAGTTGCAATTTCCCCTGGAGAGAAGAGTATTGTCATTATACTCTTATAATCTCTCGGGTATTGCCGAGGTTCAGCGAGAATGAATTGTCTCGACAGCGACACCCGAGGTTTTTTACGTGTTGTTGTCATGGAAACGCACGGTTGCCCTACATATTCGCCCGATCAAAAAAGAGAGACTTTACAACGATATTTTGGCCAAATGTGCGCGAAACAAGGGTGTAAACAAAGCAAATACAGTTTGACGGATTTTTATAATGCCATCCTTAAAAAATGGGTTTCACTCGTGGACGGTAATTATGAAATTCACAATTCAGCGGTCCAGCCCACCACCTATGTGGGGAGAGATGTGAAACCTGTGCGTATCTGTCCAAAGCGATGCTCTGTTCAACGAGCGTTCAGGGCGACTGCTTGTCAGAGGGCGCGCTGATTGGTTTATTCAGCAAAATAAGCCAATAACGTTCGGTGTGGGATGGCTTCGATTTACTCTCTGACAGCCACCTAAGTTACCACTCAAAACTGTGCATCCTGCCAAATGGCAGAGGGTGAATCCTCGAGTAAAAAACTAAAATATAAGACTCATTTTACAGCAGAATATACTAAAGTGTATCCATGTCTAGAGAAGGTGAAGAATGATGACAGCGTGGCGAGGTGCACTGTATGCAGCAGTGACTTCAGTGTTGCCCACAGCGGACTTAATGTAAAACATGTGGAGGTAGGCTGAACGCGCCATCATCTGCATTTTATTTCTGTTGGGTCGATAAGCATCTCCCTGAAATGAGTTTTTGGAACTTGGGATGTCTGCCTTTTTCAAACACTGAAGGACTCAGATCATTTCACCGGTGACTTCTTGGATAAGCAGCTGCTTCTTTTTACCTGTTTAAACAGCAGTGAGGTGTGTATGTGTGTATTTAAAGGAGAGAAAATACTGTATGATCAGGATATGCTTTTGGATACAGAATATGTCGTTTTGAACACGTCTCTTTGCTCGCCTTTCAGGAAGAACTCCAAAATGTTGCTCACTGATGGAACACCCACATCATTCAGAGCAGAAAGGCGTTTGCTGCTCGTGGCAACAATTGTTGTGATGAGACAGTGTTCTCATTATCATCTCATATTATTATTCGGGTGTCCTGATGAGGGCAGATGAGGAACAGGTGTGATGGCAGGAGCAATCCAGACTCCATCCAAGACTCCCAGGAATAATGCTCAGCCGAAGACTCAGAAAACCAAAATAAAAACAACAGCCAAGCATGATCGCAACACAAGGTGGTTAAATTTAGATATGAAGAAAGACTTGATGACCGTTAGAACATTCTGTTGTGATCAAAGAAAAATGAAACCTCCCCTTTTCTTAGATGAACACACAGAGTGTGTTGGAGACTGTAAAGGAAAATTAATTCTTATATGCATAGTACTGAGTGTTACTGTGTATAACCTGTAATAACCTCCTGCAAAGATACCAACCCGTTTTTCTCTTTTCCTTCCTGGGAGTATCGTGTGCTCATTATATGATAAACTGCATTTTAAGGAGGATAGGTAGGGAAGATGGTACTTGCAGCTGTGTGTGTAACCCTTGAGTTTGGGAGGAAAAGTAGATGAGAACGCTCAACTATATCAAAGGAGAGATGATGCAACAATCTGCATTATTACTCGGGCTGGGCGAGTTAACTCGTTATTATCGAGTTAACTCGTTAATTATTTAACAGACAAATATTTTATCGCAACGTGACAAGGGAATGGTGAGATCAGGGAAATAAATCAAACTGAAAGGGGGGGGGCGGTCGGTGGCTTAGTGGGTTGAGCAGGCGCCCCATGTACAGAGGCTACAGTCCTCGCTGCAGCTGGCCCCGGTTCGACTCCCGCACCGAGCGGCCCTGTGCTGCATGTCTTTCCCCTCTCTCTGTCCCCTGCTTCCTGTCTCTCTCCAACTGTCCTCTCATTAAAGGCATAAAAAACACCAAAAAATACTTAAAAAAAAAAAAACTGAAAGGGGAGCATGGAAACTAGATAGTGAACTGAGAGTGATGGGTTATGGGAAGTGAGGGGAAAAACAATGGCAAGACTAAAAACAAGAACTCAAAAACCAAGACATGAAACCTAAAACATGATAAAACAACAAACTAAAAACATGGGGAAAACCCCCTTGCCATGACAGAGCCCCCCCTCAAGGGATGGATTCCAGACATCCCAAAAAGAGGGTGGAAGGGAGGGGCTCGAGACTGCGGGTCTGCGGCCCTCCGGACTCTCTGGGCTCTGGCGCTAGCTCTGCTAGCTCCCTGGACTCTAGCTCTGCTAGCTCTGCTAGCTCCCTGGACTCTAGCTCTGCTAGCTCCCTGGACTCTAGCTCTGCTAGCTCTGCTGGCTCTGCTAGCTCTGCTGGCTCCCTGGACTCTAGCTCTGCTAGTCTGCTAGCTCTGCTAGCTCTGCTAGCTCCCTGGACTCTAGCTCTGCTAGCTCCCTGGACTCTAGCTCTGCTAGCTCTGCTGGCTCTGCTAGCTCTGCTGGCTCCCTGGACTCTAGCTCTGCTAGCTCTGCTAGCTCTGCTTGCTCCCTGGACTTGGAGTCTTGGACTGTGGTGTTGGAGAGGTGAGGGGGGGATCTGTACAGCGCTACTACCTTTTCAGGCTCCATGCCGAACATGTCCAGTAACGCAGCGCGCTGCACACTCCTGACCTCTGCCCAGATGGGTGACACACCTGGCATATTCTGGAGGACCTGCTTCTGTAAAAAGGAGTCCATAAGGTCATTAGCAGCATCCAGTTTTTGCCAGCAGGTGCTGCTCGGTCCCGACCAGCTCCCAGAATGCCGCCGCGTCCATCGTTGGTGATTTCTTTCTGTCAGGGGTGGGTGGGTTTGGCAGGACACGGATGCGGACTCCAGAGGTGAGAAAGAAAACTTGGTTTATTTATAAAACAACAAAGGTTAAAACAAGGCGCGGCTGAGCCGGATATCAAAACTAAACTGTGGAAAATAAAACATGAATATCACTGTGACAAGAAAATAAAACAAAACAAAAGACTTAACATGACATGGAAAAAACACTTATCTCGGCGTGGCTTGACGTGATAAGGGAATGGTGAGATCGGGGAAACTAAATGGTGAACTGAGAGTGATGGGTGAGTGAGTGCAGCTGGGGACGGATGGACAGGTGAAGGGAATGAACTGATGATCAGGCATGGGAAGTGAGGGGAAAACAATGGCAAGACTAAAAACAAGAACTCAAAAACCAAGACATGAAGCCTAAACCATGATACAACATAAAACTAAAAACATGGGGAAACCCCATGGCCGTGACAGTTTGCCAGATATTTGCCACATAGCTGTGAAAGCTGCCTATACTCAACATGTAGAGATATAAAACTATGGAGCTGACGGATGGAAAAGTCACATGAAATCACTTAAAGATGTTATTTCAGCGTCAGGGGAAGAGAATCAGCTGACTGGTCCCAATGATACTATCAGCACATCATGAATGTCCTTGTGTAGATGCTTTGAGAAGCGTGTTGACCATGATGCCCTCACTGTGCACGTGTCCTGTTTCTGAGCTGGAATATGGTGCAAAGACCTCACATCAATGCAGGGAGCTTTCCTGCTCCTGTCTCAGTCTCAGTGCACTCTGGGTTCATCCTCTGGGAGCAGGAACATCCACAGCAAACTGATGGAAATCTTTCCTGATAAGCTGCTGCTGGAAGGACAAAATCCTGATCTGAGATCAGTCCCAGATCTGTCTCTGAGAATGGAATAAAGTGAAATGATGTGGTGAAATCTGCTGGAAGCTGTTCAACAACAAGTGCTGCTGGAAGTGTTTTCATGAAGAGCTCAATAACATTTCACAGGAGGAACGGACTTTATTCCAGCAGCAGCTCAAAGCAGCAGATTCATATTTATCTGGACATGTGAATGAAAACATTCAGGATTAAATAAACCTCTTTAAAATGTCTCGCTTTTATTTATGCTGCATTGAAGTTTCATTTGGATCATTTTCCACTCCAAAGCTTTGAAATCTGCACAGTTTTTATCTTTGAACCTTCAGAAAAATTCTCTTAATAAGCAGAAAAAGTTGAATGAAAGTTGAAATAAATAAAGACAGCAGTGAAGAAGAAGCTCCCTCAGCTCAGTGTGTTTGGGACTCTGTCTGAGATGGAGGTGAAATATGTGAACCTGGGCTGTGGTTTACTGCTCTCTTCATGTCACAAACACTGTTTGCCATCTGTTCATCTGAAGGTTTTTGTACAGGCTGCAGGGATCATTTCTCACTGTGGGACCTTATCACAGCTGCAGTAGTAGGTGGCTGAATGATCGAGTTTAACTTTCTGTATCTGCAACTCACAGCCGTTCTGTTTATTCACAGCTGAGAAATCATTTTCCTGAGGATGACCAAAACCTTTATTAACATGACCACTATTTTTGTTAATCCAAATAATCAGTCTGAATGTTTCTGTTTCTTTCTTCTGGTACCAGTATACATAATCATAATCACACTGGTCAGTTTGTCCACAGCTGAAGGAGACACTTTGACCAACTCTCCTGGTCAGCGTTAACTGGTCCTGACTCAGCTCTGCTGCCATGGCAACCAGCGCTGCAGAGACACAGACAGACAGACGAAGGTCAGTGGGACGGCGTTTGTTCCAGGTGGAGTTTGCTGGCTCCTGATTGGCTGGAAACACTCACCTGAACACAGACAGCACAGAGCAGCGGCTGGGAGGAAAAGCATTTTGTGCAGCGGTGTTTCCTCTGGTGAACCTGGGGAGAAGTGGCGCTCTGAGGCAGCTGAGGCCAAACAAGGACGAGCTGTGAGATCAGAGCAGGGCCACGTGCTTTCTGACAGCTCCTCAGAGCTCCCATCAGCCCCTGCTGTGGGCCCACAGATAAGACCGCTGCTGCTGACTGACAGCTCAGCCCAAGCTGCTGTGTGCTTTGTGGTCTGGATTTGAATCTGACAGCAGATGAAAAAATGGGGTCACATGATGCAGAAAGACTAAAAAACATTCATGTTCCCACAGACACATTCAGCTCGGTGGTGAATTTAGTAACACGCTGTGTTATCTGTTGCATCTGTAAGCAGCTGTGAACAGAAACAGCACGGCTGTTATTACTGTGTTATGCTGATGCATGGAAGCAGCTGAATGATTGTGCTGTAAACACTGAGAACAGCCTGCAGATGTGGCTGTTGGGCTGCTTTTGCTTCACAGTCGGTGCAGACAACATGCAGCAGCTTGAAAGATAAATGTGAAATCACACAGAGTTCAGGAGGTGCAGGTCACATCTTCTGTCAGGTTTGAGGAAAATAGTGATGCTTTAACTTCCCCAGAATACATCATCAAATAATAAAGAAGCCGTCATCAAAGTTGGAGGTAATTATTTCATTTAGAACATTTAGAATGTGTCAGATTTTCAGGAGAAGATATTTAGATTTCATCAAGCTTCAAAATGTGTAATAATTAGGTCATAACAAGAATGTGCCACCAAGCTGGTAAAAAAGTACGCCTCCGTCATTATACCACAGTGTAGCGTTACCTGATAATGTAAAAGGATTTTTTTTTTCGAACTTTTTATTTTCCATTAACCATTTTCTACAAACATACACAATTCACTCTTTGTCCCGTTTCACATTTGACATCTTATTACTTTCACATTTACACAGACCCTTTTAAACACTTTAACCTTCCGTAAATATTCCCGACTGACTATTCCAACTAACACAAGTCCTTGATATAGGCAAAAGTAAACAAGAATATATTTCTCACAAATATCCATTAACTCACTCAGAGATTGTGGTTATCTTTAACATCTATGACCATGTAAATCCGCATTAATTACAGTGTAAGGAACAACAGTGAACATCGGAAAACTAAAAACTAAGGTAATAAAAATACATAACACCAACTAAACTCAAGGAAAAAAATAAAAAAATAAAAAAAAGAATAAAAATAAGAAAAAAAAAAAGAATATATAAGGATTTACCAGAAGTTCTCACTGTCTCAATAAACCTTATTTAACCTCGTATGTAGGGCACCACCTTCAAAGAAGGAAATTCTGGTATGTTAAGATAATATTTCAGTTAATATTCAGTCTCACATCTCGCTACTTTCATAAATTCTTGTTTGGTTGGACAGACATTACGTAAAGAAAGCATACAACACAACCTGTGGTTACACATATATATAGATATATGAACTATTTATTAAAACGATATGACCAAAGACATGAACCTTAAAACAAACAGGAGATGCGTTGAATATGGGTGATTATATACAACACTTAGTGAATGGAAAATAAAATAGGGGGGGGGGGGGGGGGGTCCTTTGGTTGTGGATGACTTTCATGGACTTTGCAGTTAGCTGGACGGTCGCTTCTTTTCCACCAGGAAACAGGAACTGGCTGTTATCGAGGACTTCACCGCACAGAATGACCAAAAAACTATGTGATAACGTGCAGCAGCGGAGGTTAAAAACGTGCGATTTAAAAAGAACATGGATGGTGATGGAGGAACAAAAACACAGAAAACGTGTATCTTTAGACTACTTCATTCTGTTTCTATCTTTGTTCATCTGTACAGTTATGACATATGAATAGCGAACCCAACAATGTTATTTTCCTGTGTTAACAATGGAGTACAAAAAGATACAGAAGGGACATCGTTTAACAGTTGCATTACTGCATATAACTGTCCAGTTTACTGACTCCGTTTGGATTTAACTGTTCAACACTACAGACCACTAGGGGGCAGTGTGGTTCCATAGGCGGGTTAGTCATTTTTCCAACAGGGTTATTTCAAGCTTTCATAGGCCGAAGTTTGTTGTAAATGAGGCGATTTCCGTCTCTTCCTTTGTGTAGACTTCCCACATCTGGTCCTGACCCAGAAAAACATCCCCACAGGAATGCTTGCATCTTCCAAAGGTTTAAGGTATATTAATTCCACACTGGAGCGTGCTACAAATGAATTTATCCATCTCATGAACCCACTGAGATAGCTTTCTCCAGTTGCTTATTCTAGTCTCAGTTTCTCAAATACAATAAAAATCCATAAAGTGTTTCATGATCATTTTTAGATAAACACAATAAACACATTTAAATGTCCCTGAATGGATTAATGGTGACGGATAAAGTCTCAAATGATTTTATAAATAAATGATTTTCTCAGCTCAGTGGATGGCTGTAACTGTCATTGTGTTATTAAGGTGAAAAGCCACAGCTAACGGTGTGGAGGCCGCAGAGCAGGAACCCACACAGCTGCAGCAAAGGCAGTCTGAGTGTCTGTCAGCAGGTTTTTCTGTCCTAATAAGCACTGAGAACAGATTCATATCTGCTGCTGCACACACTCATCAACCCCCCTCTCTGCTGTTTGTCTTTTCTCTGCTTCCTGGAAACCTTTTTACCACTGAGCCCTCACCCACACAGCTGAACGGAGCTCAGTCACTTATTCATTTATTCACAGGGTAAGAGAGGAATAAAGAGAGCAAATGAAATGAGAGGAAGAGACTTAACACCACAGTCAAAAGGCTGTCAACATACCTAACCTGTAAACAAGCAGAGAAACAAACAACAACAAGCTTATTTTCCACTTTATTGAGAATGTTGAAGTGAATAAATGTGAAGAAGCAAACACACTGTGCACATACAGAATATTAAAAAGAGAGAAATGTTGTTAAATGCTGAAACATCTACAAGGCAGCTGATAATTCAGCTTCATTTAGTTTCTCCCACACATCCTGAGTAAGGTTGGTGAACGCTGATCAAAGTGATGAACCAGATGAACGGATGAGATGTGATGGTGAGAAAAGGCCAGCAGAAAACAGTCAGTCAGCATGTGTGCAGCCGGTGGACGCTCCCTTGTTTCTGAGGATCATCAGCAGAGAGAGTCCACAGCAGCACACCAGACTCTTCACTATCAGCAGCGTGTACAGCAGCCACAGCAGCTTCACCCTCAGCTCAGACTGGAAGGAGGCTGACAGCTTCACAGGCTGAGGAGGAACCGAGGTCGCTGCTGGATCAGATGCTGGAGACGTTTCTTCTGGCAGATGTGCAGGAGCTGCTGCTGTTGGTGGTGGAGCTGCTGCTGTTGGTGGTGGAGCTGCTGCTGTTGGTGGTGGAGTAGCAGGAACCTCTGAAAGAGAAAAGGTTTGGAGTTGCAGTGAGAAATGTCCGTCCTCTGCTCCTCTGCTCTCTTTGACAGCGTCTCCACATGAAGCTGAATCCCTGCTGAACACAGTCACCGAGCCTTGGTTACCTTGTTGTGTTTGGGCCTCCACTCGGCCCCCCTCGTGCTCCACGGAGCAGCTGTATTTATACGTGTGGAGAGAGTCGCTATCAACCGCTCTGATGGCGGCGGAGCGTCCCGACCGCTGGAAGTTTGTTTGCCATCCCTCAGCAGGGGGCAGCTCCTCCAGACCACCGTTCTTCTTCTGTCTTTTCCAGGAGAAGCGGACCAGAGGAGGAAACATGCCTGAGGCCAGACACAGCAGGGAGCTCCTCCCCTCCAGGTGGACTCTGGATGCTATCGGACACACGCTCACCACGGGCTTCACCACCTGCTCATCTGGAGTTGGACAGCAGCAACAAGCAGCACACACACACATTCACACAGTCAGCAGCAGCTTCCAAAGGGACATTTTTGTCCCCTTTTAAAACGACATAAAAACATCATATATTAATATTTTTTTCCACTTTTTTTCATAAATCTTTTATTCCACTTCAGTTCTGATCATAATTACCAAGTTTTCAATAATTTTTTTCAAAATTAACCCTTTAGATGCCATTTTGAACTTTTTAGCCCAAATTTTAAGCCTTTAGGTGCCAGTATTTACATATATGTGTATAGATGTGTATATTTCAAATATGGAATGCAAAGTGGAATTATTGAGTAGGGGTAATTATGGTCTGGGATATGTCAATGATTAGCAACAACATTGATTTTTAGGGATTTTTAGTTTTTTTGTTATGCCTGATTTAAAAAAAAAAAAAACTCCTTAATTTCTGAAAAGGGACATTTTTTCATAAATCTTTTCTTCCACTTCAGTTCTGATCATAACCACCAAGTTTTCAATTATTTTCCAAAAAAAATAACCCTTTAAATACTAGTGTATATGAGGTCAACACCAATTTCTGTTAAAACACACACACAAAAACTGCTGTATTTTCAATGTATGCATTGCAAAGTGAAATATTCTATGGGGGATTATTAGGTCTGGGATATGTCATTGATGAGCTACAACATCAGTTTTTACAGAGTTTTAGTTTTTCTGCAGTGGCAGATTACAGAAACGGCTCAGGTGTGCCATAGTCTAATGCTGTATTCATTATAATGGATGTCTATGGGAGCCGTTTCTGTAATATATAAACCAGTATTTAAAGGGTTACATTTTAGAAAATAATTGAAAACTTGGTAGTGATGATCAGAACTGAAGTGGAATAAAAGATCTATGGGACCAAAGTGCAGACCGAGCAGCAAACACCGTAACAGGCGCGGCTATCGCTAGGTGGCTGAACGCATTGATATGAAGGGAGGCAAAAATAGCGCCAAGCGATTGTGAGGTCTGACTTTTTCCTGGAGAACGATTTTATGATGCAAATGTATTACTCTGTTGAACGCATATTGTTCTGAGAAGCAAAACGCTTTATTTTTTAAACCCCAGCCAACTAGCCGGACTACCTTCATCAGCACCAAAACGAGGCTGGAACTCTGCTCACAGGACGCAGCAGGGGGTAAGAAGATGTTCAGAAATGATGTTGCTGATATGGGATGTCACACAGCTTCATGTAGAAAGAGGCAAACTATCCCTTTAATATCATCTATCTGTGTGGCCCTGTGATGAACTGGGGACCCACCCAGGGTGGCCCCCACCTCTGGCCCAGTGGCAGCTGGGATAGACTCCAGCCCCTCCACCCCTGAATAGGATGGAGCGGCTGTAGAAAATGGATGGAGGCAAATGTCCTTCTGACCAACATTTACTTTGGTCTCATCACCAGAAAACAGCAAATCAGATTTTTGGAAGGATTTTTCAGCCAGTTGAAACTTTTCTGAATAAAGACAAAAACAACAAAGAGTTCATGTGTGTAAAAGTCTCCGTAGATTTATAACCATCACATCTCTGACCACACTAATGATGATGTAATGATTTCATTTTAAAGGACATGTTTGACATGTGTTACTCATTTACATCCAAATACTTTTCTTCTTTTTCTCAAACTTATTTCTTAATATGAAACGTTTCTTCTGATTTTTCCATTCTGTTCATCAGTCTTGAAACATACAAACAGAAGCGTTTGAGCTTTAATAAGTTGCCTCATATCGTCTGTCAGAATTGAACTTACTGACTAAAATATGCTCAAAATCTCCTTCAAACATGGTTTCATATTCAGTTATTTTCACTTCTTTTTTAGCTTCTTTTCCAAAACAATATTCAGTCTGAAAAAGATGAACATCTGAGCGAGTAACTGTTTCATGGACTTATTTTGAGTTGGAACTGATTTAAAACACAGAAGCACACAGATAGAAAACTAATATTTAACATCAAATCTCCTGTAATAAATATCAACCCAACAGAATCACTGAGATGATCAATAACTAAATATCTGTGACATCACTAACAGTTAAGTTCAGTTGTTCCTGAGATTTAAACAAATACAACTGAACTGTACAAACAGGTGCAACTTTAATCCCAAATGTGACAGAAAACATGTCGAACTTTAACTGGAGCGTTCTGCTTTAATGTTAAAGTCAAATACGGCCTTTAAGTCAGACTTCATATTCGCCTCCAACTACTTTGTAAAACAGATTTTCTCCTTTACTATTTAGATTTATATCAGAAAGGAAAAGAAGACGGAGTGAGTTTGAGCCGTTATATGTCCACCAATGTTTTCTCTGAAGGTTCATTAACAGCTGTTTACTCCAGTTCAAACATGATGAATATCTGAATTTAACTTCAAAGTACGATAAACTGTCTGATCTGTAAATTCATCTTCAGCTTTTATTCTGTTTTACTTCAATTTAACATTTTTAAAAAGACTTCTTTAATTCACAGGATAAAAATGACTTCTAAATATTTGAACGATGAATAATTATCGTCTTCATCTTATTTCAAATGAAACATGTTTAAATGATCATTCTGAGTAAATATCAAATCACTTTTCTGTTTGAATCTCATCCTGTTTTTGAACAACAGATGTGACAGAATCCCTGAGACCATCAAATCCTAAATCTTTGGAACATCACTAATATTTGCAGAAATAAAGAATAAGTTTAGCTGTTCAGTGAGATTTCAACATGTTTTCAGAAATGATTGAGCTTTTCTTCTGGAACAATGGCTGCAGGATGAATTCTCTGCTAATGATGAACAAACTAACATGTAAAGCCTGAAGCAGCAGAAACTGACTTTAAACACATTTGAACTTCTACAATAAAACAACTGAAGGAAAAGAAATGTTTGTTCTTACCTGTTACAAACAGTTTAGTTCCAGAGCCAAAGATGAGGTACCATCTTCCCCACACAGTGAGTGAGAGTGATACAAAAACCTGTCTGCTGCTGAATGTGGCAGCTGAGCTGAACAGCCCAAATGATGAAGCAGTATCATATTTCAGCTCCATGATGTGTTTCTCTAATGTTCAGATCAACATGAGCGTCTCTTCTGCTCTCTTCTTTCAGCCTGGTGTTATTCTGAAATGTTCTTCCTTCTGCTCTGTGTGTGCATGTAAGCGCCTCTGCAGCAGCAACAGAAAGCAGCTGCAACAGGGGCACAGACTCTGCCTCAACTTCTCAATATGTCTGACAGGCACTGAGGCAAAAAATGGGAAGTGATCCATGTGATTTGGAGCTGGCCGCCAGCAAGACCCCAGCAGCAGGGAAAAGAAGTCCTTTAGAAGTCTGGACCGCGTTATTCAGTGAGGAAGTCGGCCAGTAGACCAGTGATACCATGTGATGGAGCAGCTCAGTGGAACCGCTGGGATGGTGGGTCATGCTCTCAGTCTTTCTAAGATGTTGGAGTTTTCCAAGCTGTCTTTGAAGGCAGATTACTGATTCCCTTCACCTCAGAGATTTTTCCCTGTGCGTTTCCAGCCTTCTGCTTCTGCCATCCTGAACTTCTTGGTGTTGTTGAAGTCGTATTTTGACTTCTCCGAGTTGGTTGGTGCGAGAGAATAAAATGACGGAGAGAACGGAGTACAAACTGCAGTTATTTATTACCAAGGATCCTTGGGGAACACGCAGTACAGAAAAAGTCTGCTCTCAAGCCAAGCGCCCTGTGTTCTGAAGCCGCGCTCCCTCGTGGTGTAGACTTATCCCGTTGTAACCCCACCCATGTGTGCTTATCTTTAGTCTTCACCTCTTTAATGCCTGACTCCTTATGTGTGTGTGCGTTGTCTTCACCCCCCTCTCACCCTTGCCCTTAACGAACTTCTTCTTTCTGATGTCTACTCTCTCCAGACACCAGACTTTTCAACTCTTGCCCTTCCTTTTGTGTTACGTCTTCCCACAGCTTCAGACATTCAGAACACAGTGCACTTTTCCGTTTCCTAATATATGATTGTTACAGAGTATATGTTTACAAGTAGCAATAGAAGCAAGCATAGAAGTGCATTCAAAATAGAGTATAAGATATAAAAGTATAAAAAGAACATTAAATTGTGACATCATTGTATTAGTCTCACAATTCCCCCTCTCATGCTCTCATATGAAGCCCATTTCCTACCAGGACTAAGTACTAAAAACAGGCAATAATTAGGAATTAAGATCTCCCGACTGATGTCAGTCTTACGCACTTATTTGTTTCTAAATTGTCTTCCCATTTGTCTCGGTACCTAACTTACTGCACTTACTCTAGCACTAGTTATTCTCTTAGCTGTTTGGTTTTGGAAGGAAATGCACTTATTATTGCATCGTATAAACTTAAAAACCAATCCAAACGCCGCGGCCGGCTAAGGCATGGGGTTTTATACTGATGACGCGTCACGCAGAACTATTGCACACGATGGTGTTATTTATTGCTCCATCTCACAAGCTTGTACATAAAAGACAGACACTTACTTCATTTGGTGCATTACACAAGCCGTGCAAGGATGCCTCTGACAGTGCAAGTTATCTGGCTTACTATTACGTTTACGTTTACGGTCAACAGAAAGTTTTTCCCCAAGCTCACCCAGCTGCCATGATCCAGGCTCATCACATCACAGCTGAGCTCACCTGCTCATTTAAAGGTGATAGAGAAAGGTTGAATGGGGCATTAATCCTTGTTCTGTGATGTGATATGTAGCCCCCAAAAAATTGGTTGGGTCTGTAATGGCTCAGAACCTCCCTAAAAGGCTCTCTGAAACAGCTGTTACTATGCTGGGTTTAGAATGCGTCTTTTTCCCTTATTGGCGTCGTTTCAGAGCTTATCTGGCAACCTCATTATGAAATGCAGGTAGGTGTTGGCGCTATTCGGTTGCCGTTGCTTGATTGGCTGCCCTTGCCTAGCATTGAACCACCTGCTACGAGGTTACTTAGTCGAGAACGTATGGCTTCTCAAAGCCCCCTCCTATTGTGTAGTAATACATTTTAGTTTGGCTTCATTTGTTTTGTTTTACTTCGGTTACTGACTTCCAAAGGTTATGCATTGAAACAAGCAAGCTGGCCTTTGCAGGCTTACTTACCGCCTGCATAATAGTGCAAATAGCTAGCTGCTAAGGGGTTAGCTCATTCCCTTTAGATGAACAAGCCAGAGCTAACGTGCAATTCTTACAACAGGAATATGGCACAACACACATTTAAAACAAAATAAAATGTGATACTTACAGGCTGTACTGATTGCTGGGGTTGATTTTGTTGCAAAGTCGGAACTGAACCTCTACTGAGCATTAAACTCTGACTGAAGCCTGCTCGGAATCGTGCAAGGTTTGTGAAACTGTACTCCGTGAAATGCGTAGAGCAAAGGAAAAGTATGTACTGGGGATGCTGTTAAAAATAAATAAAAGCCATTGATGGCGAACATTGCTTTCCGGGGGAAGAATATGTAACGATCGTAGTCCGCTTTCACAGCCTTGGAAGGCTCACCTGTTCCTGTTTCTCGCCGAAGGGGCGTGTCTGAAAGGGGGTGGCTGTGGATTTGGGTGTGGGGGGGGGCGATTGCGCCAAAAGATACGTCACTTAATCCTCAAACACGGTGTTATAAATTGGCTTTATTCTTAAACTTTATGTATTCATATTCTGTAGTTCACTAAATAATCTATGTCCTAGTCTGTACGTTTACACTCTGCTCATACAAACGAAATGTATGTCAGATAGGTCTGGTACAGTAGATGCACGCCTGAAACAACACACACACACACACACACACACACACACACACACACACACATCGTTTATCACATCCAAAGAACATGACAAAGACGGTGGATGGCCTGCTCATATCTCTAGCAAATGTCCAATTATACTTTGTCGAGTGTAAGTACAACCTCTGTGAGATAAAGGTGGACATAAATATGAAATGTGTCCGGATATCGGGGCTCTCTCTGATGGAGGCCCTGCGAGGGCTCTGTCACTCCGAGTTCAGCACGGCTAAACTTCACATGTGACCACCAATAAATAACGTCATGCACGTGCACACAAAATGAGAATAATACAAAGTAAAAATCAATGTATGGCTCCTACACTTATGATTTCTTGTGACCTGAAGTTCTTTTGCCTACCGATGTGGAACACACTTATTGTAAGTCGCTTTGGATAAAAGCGTCTGCAGAATGACCGTAACGTAACGTAATGTAATGTAATGTAATGTAATGTAATGTAATGTAATGAACATTCTGGATCTCTGAGCAGAGACGGCCTCATGGTCTCAGACGTCGGCTACATCACAATCCTGGACCGAGCTTTGTTCGGCACGTGGACTCTTATGATGAACTCAAGCCGTATGGAGTCTGTGCCAATGGGGCAGTGGATGGGTTTTCCAGGATGGTTATTTGGCTTCATGCATACTCCACAAACAGTTATCCTGAAATTATTGCTGGATATTTAGTTTCAGAAGGTGAGAACAGAGGGGGGGCTGCATCCAGGATTCATACAGACATGGAGACAGAGAATGGTACAATGGAAGACTTTCAAAGATTCTTCAGCCTGGATCACAATCACAGCTATGCTAGGAAGTATAGAGTAGAGCGTATAGAGAGCAGGGGCCTCATGTACAAAGACTTGTGTGGATTTCCTACTGAAACATGGCGTACGCTCAAACCCAAATGCCCTCCAACGTCGGATGTATGAATCTGTGGGCACGCATTAATCCAAGCACATTTCGTTTGTACATCCCAATCAACGTGGAATTGAGCGCACATGTCGGAGCACCCGACTCCTCCCTGTCCACGCCCCTACTTAAATACGCAAATCATATTTAAATGAGCCCTGCACCTGCGATTCCCCTCTGTGTACGGTCAGAAAATAAAGAAAAAAGAATGAATAAGACTGAAAAAAGAAGAACTTCATGGAAAGCGAGATGGGGGTGCTACTTTCTGAAGTGGAGGCGTGCAAAAATGTGTTCTTTGGCACGCTGTCATCCGGCATAAGCAGCAAACGCAAGAGGAGTGGGTGGGAGAGCCTGAGGTAGAGGCCTGCGCAGGACAGAATTTTTAGTCCCGCTCCCGCCCGCAATTCCTGCATGATTCAGACGTTCGCGTTACTTCTCACGGAAGTTCTTGTCATTGGCTTGAGGAAAGAAACATGATCTTAGCTGCGCACACTGTCCGATCCTTCACGTGGGGCACACGGTGCAGGAGCGCATCAGATGGCACAAGCAGCTGAGGCTTTACAGCAATAAGCCAACATACCTACCAAAATCTACCGTGAATATTAAGATTAATACATTGTACATATGTTATATGCCACTCCTCACATTTCCATTCTTGGAAGTAAAAGTATATATTTTTAGTTAATATGATTTTAAACACAGTGTGATGGAGCCCCTCCCCCTACTTTGAGTGGATTTGAGCATAAATATCTAAGCCTACAGCTCAGGTTACATTGATTTAAATGCAAACGAGTGGAATGAAAACAATATGTGTTATTAATTACCCTACCTTTTCTAAACCCAGAATGTTGAAAATGTAACATGTAATCCACTTATTATTTAAGTAGGTTAACCATGCCCTGTCCGTCATCGTTGTGCAATGCGCATCTCCTGAATAAAAGGAGAGATGGATCGCGCTTTTGAACTTCTTTTAGTTCGGCTTTATTTCTTCTCAGTTGTTTTCAGCAGCAGGAGATCATTATAGCTTTTATATTAAACACGTTTTTAGTTAGCGGGACAGCAGCTTATCACCGCTCCTGCCCGTGCCCGCAATGAGCTTTCAAAATGTGTCCCGCGCCGCACTGCTTTGCGTTGGGTCCCGCGGGTGTGCAGGGCTCTAGCCTGAGGCTGTCAATGCTGTGTGGTCTGAGAAGCCTCACAAAGCAGAGGTGAAGAAGAAGTGGTCCAACATTAAGGTGGATGTGAAGCGGGTGACTGACTATTTGAACTGAGAGTCGGCGCAACTATGGGTGACGCTGCTCTCTCTGGGGTGGTGGGAGCACATGTGGGTGACTCTGATTACCCCCAAGCTAAATACCGATGTTTCTGTGTAACTCACAACAACGTGTTCATACAGTAACGTGCAGAAGTGTGCCGGGGAAAAGTCGAGGCTGATTGAGACATTTCACACACAGGGTTATTAACATTTGCCCACAGAGACGATCAGGGGCTTGTTAGTAAGATCTTAAGCTGAAGTTTAACCAGGAAAAAAACAGCAAGAAATTAACTTTAACCACCGACTGATGCTGTGAAGACGGGATAGAAACTGGGGGCGCACATACTCAATGCACGTCAGGGGGAATAATATTAGGACAATTACAAGAATGAAGTTACTCACCAAGAAGCCAACAATCACACATAGTGCCAGCTTGTAGTCTGTTCCCAACATGCTGTTACTCAGAATGTATGAATCGTGCGTTGAACCAGGCCACCTCGCCACAATGTTGGTTAATTGCATTTACGCATCACATATGATCTGTACATTGATCGAATGAAAGTGTTCCCTGTTAACATACAAATTCATCATGTGATGGCGCTTTTATAGCAATGTGTGCGCAGTCGATAGCTCCGATTACAAAACCGGCTCTCGCTTCAAATTGAGCTTTAATGTTGGCCTGTTGGGAATAAGATATACGTGGCTGAGATGCAGATAATTCTGTCCCACACGGCTGGCATGGCTCGGCTCAGGGTCGACTGGCACAGTCCCAATCGGTTGGCCAGCTCCCTCTGGGATGCCCCGGTTGCTATAGGAACCCCAGTGTGCACATCAGCTGTGAGCACAGGCAGCGCATGGCTCCTCGCTGCGTTGCGCTCCAACGCCGGCCGCAGCTCTGCGCACAGTTCAGGAGGATTTCCCTCAAAGCGGCCAATGAGTCGCCATCATGTGCCAGCAAATCCTCTCTGTCTCTGAACACACGCTCTCTTCGAATTGCACCATATGGAAAGTCTTCTAATAATTTTAAAGCAGCCATTGTTTTTAATGGTATGCATTGCACCACTTTGCGCTGCTTTTATATCCACTCGTATATTTGCAGACACATGGGTGTATTAATTGTTTATCAGTATTAATTGTTCATGTATCTCAAATGTGCACATCAGTGTCTGAGGACTAATTGTTTTCACATTTATTTATTATAACAGTTTCCCAACATCACCTTAGGTGTCGTCAAAGAATCAGCAGCTGCAGAAACGTGCGTACGCCAGCCCTGAAGCTGCCGTGAGGCACCGCACATTTCCACGGTCATTTCGCTCTTGATACATCTGATCATTGACGTGAAAAGGTGCGTACGCCACTATTTTGTGCGTACGCACGCTTTGTACATGAGGCCCCTGGTGGGCTTCTTTAAGGAAACACGTGCACAATACTGGATCAACCTTTTTCAAACACTGAAGGACTCAGATCATTTCACCGGTGACTTCTTGGATAAGCAGCTGCTTCTTTTTACCAGTTTAAACAGCAGTGAGGTGTGTATGTGTGTATTTAAAGGAGAGAAAATACTGTATGATCAGGATATGCTTTTGGATACAGAATATGTGGTTTTGAACACGTCTCTTTGATCACCTTTCAGGAAGAACTCCAAAATGTTGCTCACTGATGGAACACCCACATCATTCAGAGCAGAAAGGCGTTTGCTGCTCGTGGCCGACCCTACATGATGTATTGACCCATCCCACGTGACGTCACAACAAAAGCGTCAGCCATTTTGGACGTGAAAACAAGTAGTCTACCACAGCCAACAACGGAGGAGCGAGGAACATTCAAAGGAAAATATCGATTAGATCAGTAAGGTTTACATCATGCCGGCATATTGTTGCGCGCCTGGGTGTACCAACAGTCAGCAGACGAGGAAAGATTTGTCTTTTTACCGGATCCCCACTGATCTTGAGCGACGGAGAAGATGAGTCGCGGCGATCAATAGGAAAGGCTGGCAACCTTCAGTATACCAGCGGTTGTGTAGTGGCCACTTTGTTGGAGGTAAGTGTCGAATAAAGATATATAACATATACATATACATGCAAAATAAAGATAAAGCCTGAGAGGGATTTTCCACGGCACACAAGTGTTCCCCCGTGCCATTTCAGGGTTGCCTTTCTACTAGATAAAACATAACACAGCGCCTTTAGTAAAGCACTACGACTTGGTCATTGCAATTCTCGTAATGGCAAGATTATAACACCGTGTCAACGGGTTTACATGTCGTTTATCCTGGTGAACAACGTTAAATGAAAAATGTAAACAAACCTTAGCTGTAAAAAGATGGCGCCCACCGGCTCCAGGGACGATCCACTGGTAAAAGGCAGGTCACATAGCCCGACACAAAATATTTGTAGGCATCCAAACTCTTGTATGCCTTTAGATCCTTTCCCGTGTATGGCGATGGGTTTTTTACAACATAAATATAAAGGTCGTGGGGGCCGAAGTCGGGTAAAGACGAGGCGGTGGCATGCTGTCGGACGTCTGTAAACAGCCCCGGTGGAAGCAAGTACACGTCGTTTTCTAAACCTCCAATTTTCAGCTTCTCCAAATACCTCTCCCTCTGCTGGCCCACTAAATGCCCGACCTCGCTGGATAGTGGAGTTTTTTTCTGCATCTTGTTCTTTCTTCTTTTATTCAATTTTCAGTCTGTCTGTATCGTTACTCTGCTGTTACTATTGTTACTCGCAAATCGTTGTCTTCTATACGTCCAAAATGGCGGTTGCTTTACGAAAGTCACGTGACTGGGAAGGGTCAATACCCTTCTACAGCTTTGTGGTGGACAAGATCATCTGAAACAAAGGGGAATGTCTTCAGAGAGGACCGTACACATGTGATGAGACAGTGTTCTCATTGTCATCTCATATCATTATTCGGGTGTCCTGATGAGGGCAGATGAGGAACAGGTGTGATGGCAGGAGCAATCCAGACTCCATCCAAGAGTCCCAGGAACGATGCTCAGCCTAAGACTCAGAAAACAAAAATAAAAACAACAGCCAAGCATGATCGCAACACAAGGTGGTTAAATTTAGATATGAAGAAAGACTTGATGACCGTTAGAACATTCTGTTGTGATCAAAGAAAAATGAAACCTCCCATTTTCTTAGATGAACACACAGAGTGTGTTGGAGACTGTAAAGGAAAATTAATTCTTATATGCATAGTACTGAGTGTTACTGTGTATAACCTGTAATAACCTCCTGCAAAGATACCAACCCGTTTTTCTCTTTTCCTTCCTGGGGGTATCGTGTGCTCATTATATGATAAAACTGCATTTTAAGGAGGATAGGTAGGGAAGATGGTACTTGCAGCTGTGTGTGTAACCCTTGAGGTCGGGGGGAAAAGTAGATAAGAATGCTCAACTATATCAAAGGAGCGATGACGCAACAATCTGCATTATAACTGAATTGTTTTTGTATTAAAAAGATGTATTAATGTATTAAACAAACCAATTTCCTACCAGGACTAAGTACTCAAAAACAGGCAATGATTAGGAACAGCTTCAGTCGCTTCATGCAAAACAATCAGTCAGAAACTGGAGTTGGAGGAACCCATAACATGTAGATCAGAGCCTGTTACACACTAAATACTGCAAGTCCTGCAAAGCAGTTCTAACCCAGCACACTTTAATATTTACAGATCACACCAACACCAAAGAACCAATTCAGGCTCATAGAAGCAAGCAACAAGTGTCCATTAGTATATGATATATACTCTGAGCTCCAACTCAGTCTGCCAGAATCACAAAGAGATGAGCAGAGAATCCACTAAAGGATTGCACAATGCCCATTTCTTCCTCTACCCCTTACTAAACTGCCTCAGGGCCGTTAATGGAACAATCCATTTCAAATAATTGGAGCCTTAATGTGATCTAACGGGAAGGAGGATTTAAGAAGAAGAAACAGCCCCAGTCAGCATTAAAAGTGCTCCTGTTAGGATAATCAGAGCATGATATTAAAGATAAAACACACAGACAGGATTGAAGAAACTTCTAGAAATCTAAAGAACAATCAGTACCTCGTCAGTTTCCATTTAGTCAGCAGAGTTTCATCTCATGGCTACAGTCGTTCCAGGGCTTCAGTCCACATCAGAACACACATGGAGGAAGCTGGAACCAGGTCAGAGCCAGCATGTCAGTGACATGATGTTACAGCTCAAAGGAAAGAGGATTTTAAAGCTGTCCTCATGTTACAAGCTGACCCAGCGTAGCTCCTGTCTGCCTTCATGGCAACACATGATGCTGGATGGAGAACATCTCAGTCCAGACTGTTCTCCTTTGTGGCTCCACGGTGGTGGAAGGAGCTACCAGGTGCTATCAGAGCAGGGGCGTCCCTCTCTACCTTCAACAATCTGTTGAAGACTCCTCTCTTCAGAGAACTGCTCCTCTCCTGACACCTGAACACACCTCACCTGCTCTTACCTGCACTTCTGCACTTGTTCTGCTTCTCCTCGGTCATTTGGACAGATTTCTATGGATTTAACACTCAGCGTACAGACCAGGGTTTCTGCCTGCACTGGGATGTTGTTTCCTCACTTGTGAGTCACTTTGGATCAGAGCAGCTGCTGAATGGCTCAATGGAAATGACCTTAATGTCCATGATGACTGTAGAGAAACACTCCAGCAGAACTGTGACTATGAGCTATCTTTGTAGAGACTGGATGTTTTAGGCTGTCGCTCTCAGCTGTTTCCCAGATATTTGCCACATAGCTGTGAAAGCTGCCTTATACTCAACATGTAGAGATATAAAACTATGGAGCAGATGGATGGAAAAGTCACATGAAATCACTTAAAGTGACTTTATTCCAGCAGCAGCTCAAAGCAGCAGATTCATATTTATCTGGACATGTGAATGAAAACATTCAGGATTAAATAAACCTCTTTAAAATGTCTCGCTTTTATTTATGCTGCATTGAAGTTTCATTTGGATCATTTTCCACTCCAAAGCTTTGAAATCTGCACAGTTTTTATCTTTGAACCTTCAGAAAAATTCTCTTAATAAGCAGAAAAAGTTGAATGAAAGTTGAAATAAATAAAGACAGCAGTGAAGAAGAAGCTCCCTCAGCTCAGTGTGTTTGGGACTCTGTCTGAGATGGAGGTGAAATATGTGAACCTGGGCTGTGGTTTACTGCTCTCTTCATGTCACAAACACTGTTTGACATCTGTTCATCTGAAGGTTTTTGTACAGGCTGCAGGGATCATTTCTCACTGTGGGACCTTCCTTCCAGCAGCTGCAGTAGTAGGTGGCTGAATGATCGAGTTTAACTTTCTGTATCTGCAACTCACAGCCGTTCTGTTTATTCACAGCTGAGAAATCATTTTCCTGAGGATGACCAAAACCTTTATCAACACGACCATTTTTTTTGTTAATACGAAGAATCAGTCTGAATGTTTCTGTTTCTTTCTTCTGGTACCAGTATACATAATCAGAATCACACTGGTGAGTTTGTCCACAGCTGAAGGAGACACTTTGACCAACTCTCCTGGTCAGCGTTAACTGGTCCTGACTCAGCTCTGCTGCCATGGCAACCAGCGCTGCAGAGACACAGACAGACAGACGAAGGTCAGTGGGACGGTGTTTGTTCCAGGTGGAGTTTGCTGGCTCCTGATTGGCTGGAAACACTCACCTGAACACAGACAGCACAGAGCAGCGGCTGGGAGGAAAAGCATTTTGTGCAGCGGTGTTTCCTCTGGTGAACCTGGGGAGAAGTGGCGCTCTGAGGCAGCTGAGGCCAAACAAGGACGAGCTGTGAGATCAGAGCAGGGCCACGTGCTTTCTGACAGCTCCTCAGAGCTCCCATCAGCCCCTGCTGTGGGCCCACAGATAAGACCGCTGCTGCTGACTGACAGCTCAGCCCAAGCTGCTGTGTGCTTTGTGGTCTGGATTTGAATCTGACAGCAGATGGAAAAAATGGGGTCACATGATGCAGAAAGACTAAAAAACATTCATGTTCCCACAGACACATTCAGCTCGGTGGTGAATTTAGTAACACGCTGTGTTATCTGTTGCATCTGTAAGCAGCTGTGAACAGAAACAGCACGGCTGTTATTACTGTGTTATGCTGATGCATGGAAGCAGCTGAATGATTGTGCTGTAAACACTGAGAACAGCCTGCAGATGTGGCTGTTGGGCTGCTTTTGCTTCACAGTCGGTGCAGACAACATGCAGCAGCTTGAAAGATAAATGTGAAATCACACAGAGTTCAGGAGGTGCAGGTCACATCTTCTGTCAGGTTTGTGGGTTGGCAGGACACGGATACGGACTCCAGAGGTGTAAAGCAAACTTGGTTTAATCACAAACAAACAAAAAGTCAAAACAAAAGGCGGCTGAGCCGGATGATAACACTAAACTGTGGGATCAAAAACATGAATATAACTGTGACAAGAAAAACAACGGCCAGACTTCCAGCGACGTGGAGGCAGGAACCGATTTGGCGGACGGCCAGACCTGGGATAAGGTCATAAGGTCAGCCCAAGGACCCACAGCTTCAAGCCCCTCCCCCCCACCCTCTTTTTGGGATGTCTGGGATCCATCCCTTGAAGGGGGGGCTCCCCCGTCGCCGGTTATCTGGCCGCCCGCCCGATCGGCTGCAGCTTACAGCTAAGTTTTTGGACACTTTTTTGGACTCTAATTTTTGTTTTTGATTTTCCCCTCCCCCCCCCCCCCCTCCCTCAGGTTCAGTTCAGGTCTTGTCTTTAGTTTTTCCATGTCCCCATAGTTTCTGTTGCCCTGCCATCAGCTTCACTCACAGCACCGGATGTTTTCCCCTCAGCTGCACTCACTCACCGATCACACACCAGATCCTCACCGTCACCCCTGGTCTTACCCGTCACCGCCCCTTATGTCAAGTACAATAAAGTTTGTCCTTTTGTTTTCATAGTCAAGTTTGGTTTTTTCATAGTCCTTAGTTTTATTTCCTGATATCTGCATCCGTGTCCAATTCTCCACGCCACTGTACATGTGTTTAACAGCACAAAGAGAGAAAAAGATCTTAAAAATATACAATATTGTGAATATTAATACAACAACAAACAATGATTTGATGTGTTGAAACTTTGAGGTTTAAAGGTTAATATCCCAGTTTCCTGCTGTTTGTCTTTGTTCTATCCACCATCCCTCCATCTTCTCTACTCTCTTGATCCCGGCTGCCTTTAGGCACGAGGCGATGTGCGTCCTGAAGGGTCGGCAGTCCCTCACAGGGCCACACAATCATGCACACTCACCCTCACTCCCAGCCTCAATATACAATCATGTTGAATCTAACATGCATGTTTTTGAACAGTGGGAAGAAGAAGGAGTACTCAGAGATGTCATCTTTGTTTTATGAATGAACTAACAAACAAAAGCAAATGAGAAAAATAGTGATGCTTTAACTTCCCCAGAATACATCATCAAATAATAAAGAAGCTGTCATCAAAGTTGGAGGTAATTATTTCATTTAGAACATTTAGAATGTGTCAGATTTTCAGGAGAAGATATTTAGATTTCATCAAGCTTCAAAATGTGTAATAATTAGGTCATAACAAGAATGTGCCACCAAGCTGGTAAAAAAGTACGCCTCCGTCATTATACCACAGTGTAGCGTTACCTGATAAAATATAAGGATTTATTTATTTTTTACTTTTTATTTTCCATTAACCATTTTATACAAACATATATACAATTCACTCTTTGTCCCGTTTCACATTTGACATCTTATTACTTTCACATTTACACAGACCCTTTTAAACACTTTAACCTACCGTAAATATTCCCGACTGACTATTCCAACTAACACAAGTCCTCGATATAGGCAAAAGTAAAGAAAAATATATTTCTCACAAATATCCATTAACTCACTCAGAGATTGTGGTTATCTTTAACATCTATGACCATGTAAATCCGCATTAATTACAGTGTAAGGAACAACAGTGAACATCGGAAAACTAAAAACTAAGGTAATAAAAATACATAACACCAACTAAACTCAAGGCAAAAAAATAAAAAATAAAAAAAGAATAAAAATAAGAAATAAAAAAAGAATATATAAGGATTTACCAGAAGTTCTCACTGTCTCAATAAACCTTATTTAACCTCGTATGTAGGGCACCACCTTCAAAGAAGGAAATTCTGGTATGTTAAGTTAATATTTCAGTTAATATTCAGTCTCATATCTCGCTACTTTCATAAATTCTTGTTTGGTTTGACAGACATTACGTAAAGAAAGCATACAACACAACCTGTGGTTATACATATATATAGATATATGAACTATTTATTAAAACGCTATGACCAAAGACATGAACCTTAAAACAAACAGGAGATGCGTTGAATATGGGTGATTATATACAACACTTAGTGAATGAAAAATAAAATAGGGGGGGGGGGGGGGGGGGTCCTTTGGTTGTGGATGACTTTCATGGACTTTGCAGTTGGCTGGACGGTCGCTTCTTTTCCACCAGGAAACAGGAACTGGCTGTTATCGAGGACTTCACCGTACAGAAGGACTAAATGGTCCAAGTGTCAGAGTTGGCTGGTTGCTGACCAACTCTGAGGTGAGCTTAAGTTCACAGAGTGTTAACAAAAAGTTGACAAGCTTGATGCTGGCTTTCTTGGTAAGAAAAAACTATGTGATAACGTGCAGCAGCGGAGGTTAAAAACGTGCGCCGTAAAAAGAACATGGATGGTGATGGAGGAACAAAAACACAGAAAACGTGTATCTTTAGACTACTTCATTCTGTTTCTGTCTTTGTTCATCTGTACAGTTATGACATATGAATAGCGAACCCAACAATGTTATTTTCCTGTGTTAACAATGGAGTACAAAAAGATACAGAAGGGACATCGTTTAACAGTTGCATTACTGCATATAACTGTCCAGTTTACTGACTCCGTTTGGATTTAACTCTTCAACACTACAGACCACTAGGGGGCAGTGTGGTTCCATAGGCGGGTTAGTCATTTTTCCAACAGTTATTTCAAGCTTTCATAGGCCGAAGTTTGTTGTAAATGAGGAGATTTCCATCTCTTCCTTTGTGTAGACTTCCCACATCTGGTCCTGACCCAGAAAAACATCCCCACAGGAATGCTTGCATCTTCCAAAGGTTTAAGGTATATTAATTCCACACTGGAGCGTGCTGCAAATGAATTTATCCATCTCATGAACCCACTGAGATAGCTTTCTCCAGTTGCTTATTCTAGTCTCAGTTTCTCAAATACAATAAAAATCCATAAAGTGTTTCATGATCATTTTTAGATAAACGCAATAAACACATTTAAATGTCCCTGAATGGATTTACGGAGACGGATAAAGTCTCTAATGATTTTATAAATAAATGATTTTCTCAGCTCAGTGGATGGCTGTAACTGTCATTGTGTTATTAAGGTGAAAAGCCACAGCTAACGGTGTGGAGGCCGCAGAGCAGGAACCCACACAGCTGCAGCAAAGGAAGTCTGAGTGTCTGTCAGCAGGTGTTTCTGTCCTAATAAGCACTGAGAACAGATTCATATCTGCTGCTGCACACACTCATCAACCCCCCTCTCTGCTGTTTGTCTTTTCTCTGCTTCCTGGAAACCTTTTTACCACTGAGCCCTCACCCACACAGCTGAACGGAGCTCAGTCACTTATTCATTTATTCACAGGGTAAGAGAGGAATAAAGAGAGCAAATGAAATGAGAGGAAGAGACTTAACACCACAGTCAAAAGGCTGTCAACATACCTAACCTGTAAACAAGCAGAGAAACAAACAACAAGCTTATTTTCCACTTTATTGAGAATGCTGAAGTGAATAAATGTGAAGAAGCAAACACACTGTGCACATACAGAATATTAAAAAGAGAGAAATGTTGTTAAATGCTGAAACTTCTACAAGGCAGCTGATAATTCAGCTTCATTTAGTTTCTCCCACACATCCTGAGGAAGGTTGGTGAACGCTGATCAAAGTGATGAACCAGATGAACGGATGAGATGTGATGGTGAGAAAAGGCCAGCAGAAAACAGTCAGTCAGCATGTGTGCAGCCGGTGGACGCTCCCTTGTTTCTGAGGACCATCAGCAGAGAGAGTCCACAGCAGCACACCAGACTCTTCACTATCAGCAGCGTGTACAGCAGGCACAGCAGCTTCACCCTCAGCTCAGACTGGAAGGAGGCTGACACACACACACACACAAACACACACACACACACACACACACACACACAGGTCATTCTTCTCAGATCACTGAGAAAATATAAAGTCCAAATATAAACACACAGGTTATTAGGAGCTGAAGCTGATTGATTGATTTTCTTTTTGCGTCCACTAAGGGGCAGAAGAACTCCACAACACCTCACTAACTGATCTCTGACATATTATGGTCTGTCTGCTGTTTGGTGCTGAGCAGCCCGTGTACAGTGGCTTTATCACAGCGTGTCTGATGAAGACGTTCATGAGTGGAACTTTAAGATTTAGTCCCTAAAGTTGTTGTGGCGCCCTGATTGGACCTTGGAGCTGTCCGTGCAGAGAGGCAGCAGGTGATCTTACCGGCAGCTCGCTGCAGAGCTGGCAGGTCTGCTGGATCTCTCTCTGGAGGACAGGAGGCTGCTGGAGCTGGAAGCTCTGAAACAGAGAAGGAGTCAAAGGTTTGGAGTCGCAGTGAGAAATGTCCGTCCTCTGCTCCTCTGCTCTCTCTGACAGCGTCTCCACATGAAGCTGAATCCCTGCTGAACACAGTCACCGAGCCTTGGTTACCTTGTTGTGTTTGGGCCTCCACTCGGCCCCCCTCGTGCTCCACGGAGCAGCTGTATTTATACGTGCTGTTCTCTTGCTGACGGATCAGCAAGATGGAGGCGGTGCGTCCCGACTCTCTGAGCTCCAGCTGCTCTCCCTCAGCAGGGGGCAGCTCCTCCAGACCACCGTTCTTCTTCTGTCTTTTCCAGGAGAAGCGGACCAGAGGAGGAAACATGCCTGAGGCCAGACACAGCAGGGAGCTCCTCCCCTCCAGGTGGACTCTGGATGCTGCTGGGTACACGCTCACCACGGGCTTCACCACCTGCTCATCTGAAGTTGGACAGCAGCAACAAGCAGCACACACACACATTCACACAGTCAGCAGCAGCTTCCAGCACTGCGCTGCATTCAGTCTGATCCTGGAAACTACATGGACTCTGATCCCTGAACTACTCATCAGTACAGCACAAAGTTCCCTGCATGCACTGTATTCACCTTCATATCAGACACACTCATCACCTCATGTCACCATGTGGAACAGGTGCACGTGCTTTATTACAATAAAACTGCATTATTATACAACTGCTTTCATCTTTTATTGCTCTTTGAAGTGAAATATTACGTAAGAGCCTTTAATATCATCTATCTGTGTGGCCCTGGGATGAACTGGGGACCCACCCAGGGTGGCCCCCACCTCTGGCCCAGTGGCAGCTGGGATAGACTCCAGCCCCTCCACCCCTGAATAGGATGGAGCGGCTGTAGAAAATGGATGGAGGCAAATGTCCTTCTGACCAACATTTACTTTGGTCTCATCACCAGAAAACAGCAAATCAGATTTTTGGAAGGATTTTTCAGCCAGTTGAAACTTTTCTGAATAAAGACAAAAACAACAAAGAGTTCATGTGTGTAAAAGTCTCCGTAGATTTATAACCATCACATCTCTGACCACACTAATGATGATGTAATGATTTCATTTTAAAGGACATGTTTGACTTGTGTTACACATTTACATCCAAATACTTTTCTTCTTTTTCTCAAACTTATTTCTTAATATGAAACTCTTCTTCTGATTTTTCCATTCTGTTCATCAATCTTGAAACATACAAACAGAAGCGTTTGAGCTTTAATAAGTTGCCTCATATCGTCTGTCAGAATTGAACTTACTGACTAAAATATGCTCAAAATCTCCTTCAAACATGGTTTCATATTCAGTTATTTTAGCTTCTTTTTTAGCTTCTTTTCCAAAACAATATTCAGTCTGAAAAAGATGAACATCTGAGCGAGTAACTGTTTCATGGACTTATTTTGAGTTGGAACTGATTTAAAACACAGAAGCACACAGATAGAAAACTAATATTTAACATCAAATCTCCTGTAATAAATATCAACCCAACAGAATCACTGAGATGATCAATAACTAAATATCTGTGACATCACTAACAGTTAAGTTCAGTTGTTCCTGAGATTTAAACAAATACAACTGAACTGTACAAACAGGTGCAACTTTAATCCCAAATGTGACAGAAAACATGTCGAACTTTAACTGGAGCGTTCTGCTTTAATGTTAAAGTCAAATACGGCCTTTAAGTCAGACTTCATATTCGCCTCCAACTACTTTGTAAAACAGATTTTCTCCTTTACTATTTAGATTTATATCAGAAAGGAAAAGAAGACGGAGTGAGTTTGAGCCGTTATATGTCCACCAATGTTTTCTCTGAAGGTTCATTAACAGCTGTTTACTCCAGTTCAAACATGATGAATATCTGAATTTAACTTCAAAGTACGATAAACTGTCTGATCTGTAAATTCATCTTCAGCTTTTATTCTGTTTTACTTCAGTTTAACATTTTTAAAAAGACTTCTTTAATTCACAGGATAAAAATGACTTCTAAATAATTGAACGATGAATAATTATCGTCTTCATCTTATTTCAAATGAAACATGTTTAAATGATCCTTCTGAGTAAATATCAAATCACTTTTCTGTTTGAATCTCATCCTGTTTTTGAACAACAGATGTGACAGAATCCCTGAGACCATCAAATCCTAAATCTTTGGAACATCACTAATATTTGCAGAAATAAAGAATAAGTTTAGCTGTTCAGTGAGATTTCAACATGTTTTCAGAAATGATTGAGCTTTTCTTCTGGAACAATGGCTGCAGGATGAATTCTCTGCTAATGATGAACAAACTAACATGTAGAGCCTGAAGCAGCAGAAACTGACTTTAAACACATTTGAACTTCTACAATAAAACAACTGAAGGAAAAGAAATGTTTGTTCTTACCTGTTACAAACAGTTTAGTTCCAGAGCCAAAGATGAAGTAGGTGTAGCCTCCTCCACACAGTGAGTGAGAGTGATACAAAAACCTGTCTGCTGCTGAATGTGGCAGCTGAGCTGAACAGCCCAAATGAGGAAGCAGTATCATATTTCAGCTCCATGATGTGTTTCTCTAATGTTCAGATCAACATGAGCGTCTCTTCTGCTCTCTTCTTTCAGCCTGGTGTTATTCTGAAATGTTCTTCCTTCTGCTCTGTGTGTGCATGTAAGCGCCTCTGCAGCAGCAACAGAAAGCAGCTGCAACAGGGGCACAGATTCTGCCTCAACTTCTCAATATGTCTGACAGGCACTGAGGCAAAAAATGGGAAGTGATCCATGTGATTTGGAGCTGGCCGCCAGCAAGACCCCAGCAGCAGGGAAAAGAAGTCCTTTAGAAGTCTGGACCGCGTTATTCAGTGAGGAAGTCGGCCAGTAGACCAGTGATACCATGTGATGGAGCAGCTCAGTGGAACCGCTGGGATGGTGGGTCATGCTCTCAGTCTTTCTAAGATGTTGGAGTTTTCCAAGTTGTCTTTGAAGGCAGATTACTGATTCCCTTCACCTCAGAGATTTTTCCCTGTGCGTTTCCAGCCTTCTGCTTCTGCCATACTGAACTTCTTGGTGTTGTTGAAGTCGTATTTTGACTTCCCCGAGTTGGTTGGTGCGAGAGAATAAAATGACGGAGAGAACGGAGTACAAACTGCAGTTATTTATTACCAAGGATCCTTGGGGAACACGCAGTACAGAAAAAGTCTGCTCTCAAGCCAAGCGCCCTGTGTTCTGAAGCCGCGCTCCCTCGTGGTGTAGACTTATCCCGTTGTAACCCCACCCATGTGTGCTTATCTTTAGTCTTCACCTCTTTAATGCCTGACTCCTTATGTGTGTGTGCGTTGTCTTCACCCCCCTCTCACCCTTGCCCTTAACGAACTTCTTCTTTCTGATGTCTGCTCTCTCCAGACACCAGACTTTTCAACTCTTGCCCTTCCTTTTGTGTTACGTCTTCCCAGAGCTTCAGACATTCGGAACACAGGGCACTTTTCCATTTCCTAATATATGATTGTTACAGAGTATATGTTTATAAGTAGCAATAGAAGCAAGCATAGAAGTGCATTCAAAATAGAGTATAAGCTATAAAAGTATAAAAAGAACATTAAATTGTGACATCATTGTATTACAGTCTCACAATATAAATTCCCCCTTTTGATCTCTACTCAGAGATCACTGTCGTGCTCTCATATGAAGCCCATTTCCTACCAGGACTAAGTACTAAAAAACAGGCAATAATTAGGAATTAAGATGTCCCGACTGATGTCAGGACAGCTGAGTCGCTGCCCTCTCTGCAGGAAACACTACCCTGATCCGCCCTCTGAGGACATCACCTGTTTCCTCCCAGCTCCTTACGCACTTATTTGTTTCTAAATTGTCTTTGTTTCTAAATTGTCTTCCCATTTCTCTCGGTACCTAACTTACTGCACTTACTCTAGCACTAGTTATGCTCTGTGACCTGAAGTTCTTTTGCCTACCGATGTGGAAGACACTTATTGTAAGTCGCTTTGGATAAAAGCGTCTGCAGAATGACCGTAACGTAATGTAATGTAATGTAATGTAATGTAATGTAATGTAATGTAATGAACATTCTGGATCTCTGAGATGTTGAGCAGAGACGGCCTCATGGTCTCAGACGTCGGCTACATCACAATCCTGGACCGAGCTTTGTTCGGCACGTGGACTCTTATGATGAACTCAAGCCATATGGAGTCTGTGCCAATGGGGCAGTGGATGGGTTTTCCAGGATGGTTATTTGGCTTCATGGAAGGCAAGGCAAGTTTATTTGTATAGCACAATTCAACAACAAGGCGATTCAAAGTGCTTTACAGAAACAGTAGAAATAAAAAGCACGATTTAGATTTTAAACAAAAAAGAAAGAAATAAGAACAATAGATAAAATCAGGAGTTAAAATGTGATTAAGTTTTGAGCTTTATTCAAACGCAGCTGAAAATAGGTGTGTCTTCAGCCTGGACTTAAATACACTGAGCGTTTCAGCTGATCTGAGGCTTTCTGGGAGTTTGTTCCAGACACGTGGAGCATAGAAGCTGAATGCAGCTCCTCCATGTCTGGTTCTGACTCTGGGAACTGATAGAAGACCGGATCCAGATGAGCTGAGGGGTCTGGAGGGTTCATACTGGGTCAGGAGGTCACTGATGCATTCTGGTCCTGGACCATTCAGAGCTTTATAGACCAGCATCAGAACTTTAAAGTCTATCCTCTGATGGACAGGCAGCCGGTGTAAAGACCTCAGAGCTGGACTGATGGGGTCCAGTTCTTTGGTCTCAGTGAGGACTCGAGCAGCAGAGTTCTGAATAAGCTGCAGGTGTCTAACTGACTTTTTAGGTAGACCTGTAAAGATGCTGTTACAGTAATCAAGCCTACTGAAGATGAATGCATGGACTAGTTTTTCCAGGTCCTGCTGACACATCAGATCCTTTAACCTTGATTTATTCTTAAGGTGATAGTAGGCTGACTTTGTTACAGCCTTAATGTGTTTTTCCAAATTTAGGTCCGAGTCCATCAGTACACCCAGATTTCTGGCCTGGTTGGTAGTTTCTAGGTGTATAGATTGAAGTTCTGTGGTGACCTGTAATCGTTTCTCTTTGGCTCCAAAGACAATTACCTCTTTTTGTTTGTTTGTTTTGTTTTTGTTTAGCTGGAGAAAGTTGTGGCACGTCCAGTCATTAATCTCCTCAATGCATTTACCACGAGCCTGTACAGGGCCTCGGTCTTCTGGTGACATTGTAATATATATCTGCGTGTCATCTGCATAGCTATGGTAGTTTATTCTGTTGTTTTTTATAATCTGTGCCAGTGGGAGCATGTAGATGTTAAACAGAAGAGGTCCCAGGATGGAACCTTGGGTAACTCCACATGTGACTCTTGTGTGCTCAGATGTAAAGTTACCTATTGACACAAAGTACTTCCTGTTCTCTAAGTATGTTTTGAACCAGTTTAGTACAGTTCCGGAAAGACCCGCCCAGTTCTCCAGTCGTTTGAGTAACATATTGTGGTCAACTGTATCAAATGCATGCATACTCCACAAACAGTAATCCTGAAATTATTGCTGGATATTTCATTTCAGAAGGTGAGAAAAGAGGGGGGACTGCATCCAGGATTCATACAGACATGGAGACAGAGAATGGTACAGCCTCGATGCCATTCTTATAGACTCAACACTCAACACTTCCTGGCACAGGAGAGAGGAAGCACAGCCTTTTGTAGCAGTCACAGTGCCGTGTGGATTAAGAGTTTTTCAAACTTTGACAAAACCAACATTCCTGTGGGGGATGTTTACGTATGTGGATATAAACCAGATCTTCATTTTCTTTCCACGAAGGAAAAAGAGACAGAAACTGCCTAATTTACGTTAACCTTCTACCCTCTTAAAAGCTTTTGGGAGTGAAAAATAAGTAACAGATACTTGCAATAAAAATTGGGATAGACTCTAACGAACAAAGAACTCACTCTTGGAAAAGTGGGACACTTACTATCTTATCTGGACCATAACTCGAAAGTTGACACTTTAACACCCTTTTCACCAGCAAACCGACCAGATGGCTACATACGAACTGAGAAGACTTCATAAGACTCACTTTTAGTCGAATATTAAAACCATATTAAATGTGTTTGATAACCGTGTACAATTTCTTTCAGGTTTCCAGCTTGATCACAAGACGCATATAGAGACAATTTGTACGATTCTGGCTTAAATATTGACAAAGAACTGATCTTGGTGGAAAATGCCCAACCTGCCTGATGGAACCACATTGCCCCCTAGTGGTCTGCAGTGTTGATTAGTTGAACATTTAAATCCCAGAGGACTCAGTAAAATGGACAAGATATATGCAACTATTAACTTCTAACGATGTCCCTTCGGTATCTATTTGGTATTTGTTTGGTGTCCCCATTGTTAACACAGAAAATTAACATTGTGTGGTTCACTATTCATATGTCACGATTTCATAGATATTCATCTGAATTTTGAAAGTCATAATTGTCTTTATCATGTGTGTTATTTTGATGTCTTTATATTGCAAGTCTATGTTATATCTTTAATCTGCATATCTTAACAAGATGTGGTGTTTTCAGAATCACCGAGACAAATGTTCTATGAGACGGAGTAGAATTTCTTTGTCTCATCCAGAAATCCCCACATAAAGGCTGATCGCCTTACACAGACATGCACACATATCATTGGCTGAAAAAGTAGTGTAAGCCCCGCCTCTGAGAGTCAAAACCCGGAACCCGCAAAAAACACTCTCTCTCTAGTTCTCTCGTTTGCTGGCTCGCTTCAGGCGTCTTGTCTCTTGTTTCTTGCGCTCTTGTTGTTTTCCAGAAGCACGCTCTTGTTTTCAGAGGGAGAACAATGGAGAATTGATCAGATGAGTTGCTCAGAGAGATTTGAAGAGCACGGAAAGATGAGAGTATGAGCCGTGGAGAAGCAGGACCCAAGGAAAGACGAGAGGATGAAGCCCTCCATGACCAAAGAAGGACCCAAGGAAAACGAGGAAGACCCGAACAAAGAAACAGATTGAAATACTCTGAAAATGCACGTTTACGTGTTTTTGTTTGTCCCTCGCCATCCCTGTCCTTCTACGTCGCACGTCCTAACCTCCGCTGTTTCACGCCATCATCACCTTTTTCTACCAAGAAGCCAACTCCAAGCAATGTGTAATGTACTACTTTCAGAATCCCCGGACAGTTCCAGGCATTATGCTTGAAAAAGAGTTGCAGACTGCAGCTTTAATGACTGTAAAACATGTGGAGGTAGGCTGCATTTTATTTCTGTTGGTTAAATGCTGTTATAAAATAAAGCAAAACATATCAAAGACTTATTTAAAGTATCAATACACATTTAGTTACTAAATTGTGTAGGCCTATATCTAACTAGCCAGCTACAGTATCTAACTATCTATATCCAGCCTGTCTGAGCCTTTTAAAAAAATCCCCGATTTAATATGTTGATAAATAAGCAAAATTAGAGACACCCAAAATTAAATAGGCGGGGGGGGGGGGGGGGGGTCGATAAGCATCTCCCTGAAATGAGTTTTTGGAACTTGGGATGTCTGCCTTTTTCAAACGCTGAAGGACTCAGATCATTTCACCGGTGACTTCTTGGATAAGCAGCTGCTTCTTTTTACCTGTTTAAACAGCAGTGAGGTGTGTATGTGTGTATTTAAAGGAGAGAAAATACTGTATGATCAGGATATGCTTTTGGATACAGAATATGTCGTTTTGAACACGTCTCTTTGATCACCTTTCAGGAAGAACTCCAAAATGTTGCTCACTGATGGAACACCCACATCATTCAGAGCAGAAAGGCGTTTGCTGCTCGTGGCAACAATTGTTGTGATGAGACAGTGTTCTCATTATCATCTCATATTATTATTCGGGTGTCCTGGTGAGGGCAGATGAGGAACAGGTGTGATGGCAGGAGCAATCCAGACTCCATCCAAGAGTCCCAGGAATGATGCTCAGCCGAAGACTCAGAAAACCAAAATAAAAACAACAGCCAAGCATGATCGCAACACAAGGTGGTTAAATTTAGATATGAAGAAAGACTTGATGACCGTTAGAACATTCTGTTGTGATCAAAGAAAAATGAAACCTCCCCTTTTCTTAGATGAACACACAGAGTGTGTTGGAGACTGTAAAGGAAAATGAATTCTTATATGCATAGTACTGAGTGTTACTGTGTATAACCTGTAATAACCTCCTGCAAAGATACCAACCCGTTTTTCTCTTTTCCTTCCTGGGAGTATCGTGTGCTCATTATATGATAAACTGCATTTTAAGGAGGATAGGTAGGGAAGATGGTACTTGCAGCTGTGTGTGTAACCCTTGAGTTAGGGAGGAAAAGTAGATAAGAACGCTCAACTATATCAAAGGAGCGATGACGCAACAATCTGCATTATAACTGGGGCTGGGCAAGTTAACTCGTTATTATCGAGTTCACTCGTTAATTATTTAACAGACAAATATTTTATCGCGACGTGACAAGGGAATGGTGAGATCAGGGAAATAAATCAAACTGAAAGTGGGGGGGCGGTCGGTGGCTTAGTGGGTTAAGCAGGCGCCCCATGTACAGAGGCTACAGTCCTCGCTGCAGCTGGCCCCGGTTCGACTCCCGCACCGAGCGGCCCTGTGCTGCATGTCTTTCCCCTCTCTCTGTCCCCTGCTTCCTGTCTCTCTCCAACTGTCCTCTCATTAAAGGCATAAAAAGCCCCCCAAAAAATACTTAAAAAAAAAAAAACTGAAAGGGGAGCATGGAAACTAGATAGTGAACTGAGAGTGATGGGTTATGGGAAGTGAGGGGAAAAACAATGGCAAGACTAAAAACAAGAACTCAAAAACCAAGACATGAAACCTAAAACATGATAAAACAACAAACTAAAAACATGGGGAAAACCCCCTTGCCATGACAGAGCCCCCCCTCAAGGGATGGATTCCAGACATCCCAAAAAGAGGGTGGAAGGGAGGGGCTCGAGACTGCGGGTCTGCGGCCCTCCGGACTCTCTGGGCTCTGGCGCTAGCTCTGCTAGCTCCCTGGACTCTAGCTCTGCTAGCTCTGGTGGCTCTGCTAGCTCCCTGGACTCTAGCTCTGCTAGCTCTGCTAGCTCCCTGGACTCTAGCTCTGCTAGCTCCCTGGACTCTAGCTCTGCTAGCTCTGCTGGCTCTGCTAGCTCTGCTGGCTCCCTGGACTCTAGCTCTGCTAGTCTGCTAGCTCTGCTAGCTCTGCTAGCTCCCTGGACTCTAGCTCTGCTAGCTCCCTGGACTCTAGCTCTGCTAGCTCTGCTGGCTCTGCTGGCTCTGCTAGCTCTGCTGGCTCCCTGGACTCTAGCTCTGCTAGCTCTGCTAGCTCTGCTTGCTCCCTGGACTTGGAGTCTTGGACTGTGGTGTTGGAGAGGTGAGGGGGGGATCTGTACAGCGCTACTACCTTTTCAGGCTCCATGCCGAACATGTCCAGTAACGCAGCGCGCTGCACACTCCTGACCTCCGCCCAGATGGGTGACACACCTGGCATATTCTGGAGGACCTGCTTCTGTAAAAAGGAGTCCATAAGGTCATTAGCAGCATCCAGTTTTTGCCAGCAGGTGCTGCTCGGTCCCGACCAGCTCCCAGAATGCCGCCGCGTCCATCGTTGGTGATTTCTTCCTGTCAGGGGTGGGTGGGTTTGGCAGGACACGGATGCGGACTCCAGAGGTGAGAAAGAAAACTTGGTTTATTTATAAAACAACAAAGGTTAAAACAAGGCGCGGCTGAGCCGGATATTAAAACTAAACTGTGGAAAATAAAACATGAATATCACTGTGACAAGAAAATAAAACAAAACAAAAGACTTAACATGACATGGAAAAAACACTTATCTCGGCGTGGCTTGACGTGATAAGGGAATGGTGAGATCGGGGAAACTAAATGGTGAACTGAGAGTGATGGGTGAGTGAGTGCAGCTGGGGACGGATGGACAGGTGAAGGGAATGAACTGATGATCAGGCATGGGAAGTGAGGGGAAAACAATGGCAAGACTAAAAACAAGAACTCAAAAACCAAGACATGAAGCCTAAACCATGATACAACATAAAACTAAAAACATGGGGAAACCCCATGGCCGTGACAGTTTGCCAGATATTTGCCACATAGCTGTGAAAGCTGCCTTATACTCAACATGTAGAGATATAAAACTATGGAGCTGACGGATGGAAAAGTCACATGAAATCACTTAAAGATGTTATTTCAGCGTCAGGGGAAGAGAATCAGCTGACTGGTCCCAATGATACTATCAGCACATCATGAATGTCCTTGTGTAGATGCTTTGAGAAGCGTGTTGACCATGATGCCCTCACTGTGCACGTGTCCTGTTTCTGAGCTGGAATATGGTGCAAAGACCTCACATCAATGCAGGGAGCTTTCCTGCTCCTGTCTCAGTCTCAGTGCACTCTGGGTTCATCCTCTGGGAGCAGGAACATCCACAGCAAACTGATGGAAATCTGTCCTGATAAGCTGCTGCTGGAAGGACAAAATCCTGATCTGAGATCAGTCCCAGATCTGTCTCTGAGAATGGAATAAAGTGAAATGATGTGGTGAAATCTGCTGGAAGCTGTTCAACAACAAGTGCTGCTGGAAGTGTTTTCATGAAGAGCTCATTAACATTTCACAGGAGGAACGGACTTTATTCCAGCAGCAGCTCAAAGCAGCAGATTCATATTTATCTGGACATGTGAATGAAAACATTCAGGATTAAATAAACCTCTTTAAAATGTCTCGCTTTTATTTATGCTGCATTGAAGTTTCATTTGGATCATTTTCCACTCCAAAGCTTTGAAATCTGCACAGTTTTTATCTTTGAACCTTCAGAAAAATTCTCTTAATAAGCAGAAAAAGTTGAATGAAAGTTGAAATAAATAAAGACAGCAGTGAAGAAGAAGCTCCCTCAGCTCAGTGTGTTTGGGACTCTGTCTGAGATGGAGGTGAAATATGTGAACCTGGGCTGTGGTTTACTGCTCTCTTCATGTCACAAACACTGTTTGACATCTGTTCATCTGAAGGTTTTTGTACAGGCTGCAGGGATCATTTCTCACTGTGGGCCCTTATAACAGCTGCAGTAGTAGGTGGCTGAATGATCGAGTTTAACTTTCTGTATCTGCAACTCACAGCCGTTCTGTTTATTCACAGCTGAGAAATCATTTTCCTGAGGATGACCAAAACCTTTATTAACATGACCACTATTTTTGTTAATCCAAATAATCAGTCTGAATGTTTCTGTTTCTTTCTTCTGGTACCAGTATACATAATCATAATCACACTGGTCAGTTTGTCCACAGCTGAAGGAGACACTTTGACCAACTCTCCTGGTCAGCGTTAACTGGTCCTGACTCAGCTCTGCTGCCATGGCAACCAGCGCTGCAGAGACACAGACAGACAGACGAAGGTCAGTGGGACGGCGTTTGTTCCAGGTGGAGTTTGCTGGCTCCTGATTGGCTGGAAACACTCACCTGAACACAGACAGCACAGAGCAGCGGCTGGGAGGAAAAGCATTTTGTGCAGCGGTGTTTCCTCTGGTGAACCTGGGGAGAAGTGGCGCTCTGAGGCAGCTGAGGCCAAACAAGGACGAGCTGTGAGATCAGAGCAGGGCCACGTGCTTTCTGACAGCTCCTCAGAGCTCCCATCAGCCCCTGCTGTGGGCCCACAGATAAGACCGCTGCTGCTGACTGACAGCTCAGCCCAAGCTGCTGTGTGCTTTGTGGTCTGGATTTGAATCTGACAGCAGATGGAAAAAATGGGGTCACATGATGCAGAAAGACTAAAAAACATTCATGTTCCCACAGACACATTCAGCTCGGTGGTGAATTTAGTAACACGCTGTGTTATCTGTTGCATCTGTAAGCAGCTGTGAACAGAAACAGCACGGCTGTTATTACTGTGTTATGCTGATGCATGGAAGCAGCTGAATGATTGTGCTGTAAACACTGAGAACAGCCTGCAGATGTGGCTGTTGGGCTGCTTTTGCTTCACAGTCGGTGCAGACAACATGCAGCAGCTTGAAAGATAAATGTGAAATCACACAGAGTTCAGGAGGTGCAGGTCACATCTTCTGTCAGGTTTGAGAAAAATAGTGATGCTTTAACTTCCCCAGAATACATCATCAAATAATAAAGAAGCTGTCATCAAAGTTGGAGGTAATTATTTCATTTAGAACATTTAGAATGTGTCAGATTTTCAGGAGAAGATATTTAGATTTCATCAAGCTTCAAAATGTGTAATAATTAGGTCATAACAAGAATGTGCCACCAAGCTGGTAAAAAAGTACGCCTCCGTCATTATACCACAGTGTAGCGTTACCTGATAATATAAAAGGATTTTTTTATTCAAACTTTTTATTTTCCATTAACCATTTTATACAAACATATACACAATTCACTCTTTGTCCCGTTTCACATTTGACATCTTATTACTTTCACATTTACACAGACCCTTTTAAACACTTTAACCTTCCGTAAATATTCCCGACTGACTATTCCAACTAACACAAGTCCTTGATATAGGCAAAAGTAAACAAGAATATATTTCTCACAAATATCCATTAACTCACTCAGAGATTGTGGTTATCTTTAACATCTATGACCATGTAAATCCGCATTAATTACAGTGTAAGGAACAACAGTGAACATCGGAAAACTAAAAACTAAGGTAATAAAAATACATAACCCCAACTAAACTCAAGGAAAAAAATAAAAAAATAAAAAAAAGAATAAAAATAAGAAATAAAAAAAGAATATATAAGGATTTACCAGAAGTTCTCACTGTCTCAATAAACCTTATTTAACCTCGTATGTAGGGCACCACCTTCAAAGAAGGAAATTCTGGTATGTTAAGTTAATATTTCAGTTAATATTCAGTTTCATATCTCGCTACTTTCATAAATTCTTGTTTGGTTGGACAGACATTACGTAAAGAAAGCATACAACACAACCTGTGATTATACATATATATAGATATATGAACTATTTATTAAAACGATATGACCAAAGACATGAACCTTAAAACAAACAGGAGATGCGTTGAATATGGGTGATTATATACAACACTTAGTGAATGGAAAATAAAATAGGGGGGGGGGGGTCCTTTGGTTGTGGATGACTTTCATGGACTTTGCAGTTGGCTGGACGGTCGCTTCTTTTCCACCAGGAAACAGGAACTGGCTGTTATCGAGGACTTCACCGTACAGAATGACGAAAAAACTTTGTGATAACGTGCAGCAGCGGAGGTTAAAAACGTGCGACGTAAAAAGAACATGGATGGTGATGGAGGAACAAAAACACAGAAAACGTGTATCTTTAGACTACTTCATTCTGTTTCTATCTCTGTTCATCTGTACAGTTATGACATATGAATAGCGAACCCAACAATGTTATTTTCCTGTGTTAACAATGGAGTACAAAAAGATACAGAAGGGACATCGTTTAACAGTTGCATTACTGC
The DNA here is from genome assembly GCF_027942865.1 of Odontesthes bonariensis. Classification (NCBI taxonomy): domain Eukaryota; kingdom Metazoa; phylum Chordata; class Actinopteri; order Atheriniformes; family Atherinopsidae; genus Odontesthes; species Odontesthes bonariensis. The sequence continues at coordinate 3,305,233 of NC_134519.1, forward strand.
ATATAACTGTCCAGTTTACTGACTCCGTTTGGATTTAACTATTCAACACTACAGACCACTAGGGGGCAGTGTGGTTCCATAGGCGGGTTAGTCATTTTTCCAACAGGGTTATTTCAAGCTTTCATAGGCCGAAGGTGGTTGTAAATGAGGAGATTTCCGTCTCTTCCTTTGTGTAGACTTCCCACATCTGGTCCTGACCCAGAAAAACATCCCCACAGGAATGTTTGCATCTTCCAAAGGTTTAAGGTATATTAATTCCACACTGGAGCGTGCTACAAATGAATTTATCCATCTCATGAACCCACTGAGATAGCTTTCTCCAGTTGCTTATTCTAGTCTCAGTTTCTCAAATACAATAAAAATCCATAAAGTGTTTCATGATCATTTTTAGATAAACACAATAAACACATTTAAGTGTCCCTGAATGAATTTATGGTGACAGATAAAGTCTCAATGATTTTATAAATAAATGATTTTCTCAGCTCAGTGGATGGCTGTAACTGTCATTGTGTTATTAAGGTGAAAAGCCACAGCTAACGGTGTGGAGGCCGCAGAGCAGGAACCCACACAGCTGCAGCAAAGGAAGTCTGAGTGTCTGTCAGCAGGTTTTTCTGTCCTAATAACCACTGAGAATAGATTCATATCTGCTGCTGCACACACTCATCAACCCCCCTCTCTGCTGTTTGTCTTTTCTCTGCTTCCTGGAAACCTTTTTACCACTGAGCCCTCACCCACACAGCTGAACGGAGCTCAGTCACTTATTCATTTATTCACAGGGTAAGAGAGGAATAAAGAGAGCAAATGAAATGAGAGGAAGAGACTTAACACCACAGTCAAAAGGCTGTCAACATACCTAACCTGTAAACAAGCAGAGAAACAAACAACAAGCTTATTTTCCACTTTATTGAGAATGCTGAAGTGAATAAATGTGAAGAAGCAAACACACTGTGCACATACAGAATATTAAAAAGAGAGAAATGTTGTTAAATGCTGAAACTTCTACAAGGCAGCTGATAATTCAGCTTCATTTAGTTTCTCCCACACATCCTGAGTAAGGTTGGTGAACGCTGATCAAAGTGATGAACCAGATGAACGGATGAGATGTGATGGTGAGAAAAGGCCAGCAGAAAACAGTCAGTCAGCATGTGTGCAGCCGGTGGACGCTCCCTTGTTTCTGAGGACCATCAGCAGAGAGAGTCCACAGCAGCACACCAGACTCTTCACTATCAGCAGCGTGTACAGCAGGCACAGCAGCTTCACCCTCAGCTCAGACTGGAAGGAGGCTGACACACACACACACACAAACACACACACACACACACACACACACACACAGGTCATTCTTCTCAGATCACTGAGAAAATATAAAGTCCAAATATAAACACACAGGTTATTAGGAGCTGAAGCTGATTGATTGATTTTCTTTTTGCGTCCACTAAGGGGCAGAAGAACTCCACAACACCTCACTAACTGATCTCTGACATATTATGGTCTGTCTGCTGTTTGGTGCTGAGCAGCCCGTGTACAGTGGCTTTATCACAGCGTGTCTGATGAAGACGTTCATGAGTGGAACTTTAAGATTTAGTCCCTAAAGTTGTTGTGGCGCCCTGATTGGACCTTGGAGCTGTCCGTGCAGAGAGGCAGCAGGTGATCTTACCGGCAGCTCGCTGCAGAGCTGGCAGGTCTGCTGGATCTCTCTCTGGAGGACAGGAGGCTGCTGGAGCTGGAAGCTCTGAAACAGAGAAGGAGTCAAAGGTTTGGAGTTGCAGTGAGAAATGTCCGTCCTCTGCTCCTCTGCTCTCTCTGACAGCGTCTCCACATGAAGCTGAATCCCTGCTGAACACAGTCACCGAGCCTTGGTTACCTTGTTGTGTTTGGGCCTCCACTCGGCCCCCCTCGTGCTCCACGGAGCAGCTGTATTTATACGTGCTGTTCTCTTGCTGACGGATCAGCAAGATGGAGGCGGTGCGTCCCGACTCTCTGAGCTCCAGCTGCTCTCCCTCAGCAGGGGGCAGCTCCTCCAGACCACCGTTCTTCTTCTGTCTTTTCCAGGAGAAGCGGACCAGAGGAGGAAACATGCCTGAGGCCAGACACAGCAGGGAGCTCCTCCCCTCCAGGTGGACTCTGGATGCTGCTGGGTACACGCTCACCACGGGCTTCACCACCTGCTCATCTGAAGTTGGACAGCAGCAACAAGCAGCACACACACACATTCACACAGTCAGCAGCAGCTTCCAGCACTGCGCTGCATTCAGTCTGATCCTGGAAACTACATGGACTCTGATCCCTGAACTACTCATCAGTACAGCACAAAGTTCCCTGCATGCACTGTATTCACCTTCATATCAGACACACTCATCACCTCATGTCACCATGTGGAACAGGTGCACGTGCTTTATTACAATAAAACTGCATTATTATACAACTGCTTTCATCTTTTATTGCTCTTTGAAGTGAAATATTACGTAAGAGCCTTTAATATCATCTATCTGTGTGGCCCTGGGATGAACTGGGGACCCACCCAGGGTGGCCCCCACCTCTGGCCCAGTGGCAGCTGGGATAGACTCCAGCCCCTCCACCCCTGAATAGGATGGAGCGGCTGTAGAAAATGGATGGAGGCAAATGTCCTTCTGACCAACATTTACTTTGGTCTCATCACCAGAAAACAGCAAATCAGATTTTTGGAAGGATTTTTCAGCCAGTTGAAACTTTTCTGAATAAAGACAAAAACAACAAAGAGTTCATGTGTGTAAAAGTCTCCGTAGATTTATAACCATCACATCTCTGACCACACTAATGATGATGTAATGATTTCATTTTAAAGGACATGTTTGACTTGTGTTACACATTTACATCCAAATACTTTTCTTCTTTTTCTCAAACTTATTTCTTAATATGAAACTCTTCTTCTGATTTTTCCATTCTGTTCATCAATCTTGAAACATACAAACAGAAGCGTTTGAGCTTTAATAAGTTGCCTCATATCGTCTGTCAGAATTGAACTTACTGACTAAAATATGCTCAAAATCTCCTTCAAACATGGTTTCATATTCAGTTATTTTAGCTTCTTTTTTAGCTTCTTTTCCAAAACAATATTCAGTCTGAAAAAGATGAACATCTGAGCGAGTAACTGTTTCATGGACTTATTTTGAGTTGGAACTGATTTAAAACACAGAAGCACACAGATAGAAAACTAATATTTAACATCAAATCTCCTGTAATAAATATCAACCCAACAGAATCACTGAGATGATCAATAACTAAATATCTGTGACATCACTAACAGTTAAGTTCAGTTGTTCCTGAGATTTAAACAAATACAACTGAACTGCACAAACAGGTGCAACTTTAATCCCAAATGTGACAGAAAACATGTCGAACTTTAACTGGAGCGTTCTGCTTTAATGTTAAAGTCAAATACGGCCTTTAAGTCAGACTTCATATTCGCCTCCAACTACTTTGTAAAACAGATTTTCTCCTTTACTATTTAGATTTATATCAGAAAGGAAAAGAAGACGGAGTGAGTTTGAGCCGTTATATGTCCACCAATGTTTTCTCTGAAGGTTCATTAACAGCTGTTTACTCCAGTTCAAACATGATGAATATCTGAATTTAACTTCAAAGTACGATAAACTGTCTGATCTGTAAATTCATCTTCAGCTTTTATTCTGTTTTACTTCAGTTTAACATTTTTAAAAAGACTTCTTTAATTCACAGGATAAAAATGACTTCTAAATAATTGAACGATGAATAATTATCGTCTTCATCTTATTTCAAATGAAACATGTTTAAATGATCATTCTGAGTAAATATCAAATCACTTTTCTGTTTGAATCTCATCCTGTTTTTGAACAACAGATGTGACAGAATCCCTGAGACCATCAAATCCTAAATCTTTGGAACATCACTAATGTTTGCAGAAATAAAGAATAAGTTTAGCTGTTCAGTGAGATTTCAACATGTTTTCAGAAATGATTGAGCTTTTCTTCTGGAACAATGGCTGCAGGATGAATTCTCTGCTAATGATGAACAAACTAACATGTAAAGCCTGAAGCAGCAGAAACTGACTTTAAACACATTTGAACTTCTACAATAAAACAACTGAAGGAAAAGAAATGTTTGTTCTTACCTGTTACAAGCAGTTTAGTTCCAGAGACAAAGATGATCTTCCTCCACACAGTGAGTGAGAGTGATACAAAAACCTGTCTGCTGCTGAATGTGGCAGCTGAGCTGAACAGCCCAAATGAGGAAGCAGTATCATATTTCAGCTCCATGATGTGTTTCTCTAATGTTCAGATCAACATGAGCGTCTCTTCTGCTCTCTTCTTTCAGCCTGGTGTTATTCTGAAATGTTCTTCCTTCTGCTCTGTGTGTGCATGTAAGCGCCTCTGCAGCAGCAACAGAAAGCAGCTGCAACAGGGGCACAGATTCTGCCTCAACTTCTCAATATGTCTGACAGGCACTGAGGCAAAAAATGGGAAGTGATCCATGTGATTTGGAGCTGGCCGCCAGCAAGACCCCAGCAGCAGGGAAAAGAAGTCCTTTAGAAGTCTGGACCGCGTTATTCAGTGAGGAAGTCGGCCAGTAGACCAGTGATACCATGTGATGGAGCAGCTCAGTGGAACCGCTGGGATGGTGGGTCATGCTCTCAGTCTTTCTAAGATGTTGGAGTTTTCCAAGCTGTCTTTGAAGGCAGATTACTGATTCCCTTCACCTCAGAGATTTTTCCCTGTGCGTTTCCAGCCTTCTGCTTCTGCCATCCTGAACTTCTTGGTGTTGTTGAAGTCGTATTTTGACTTCCCCGAGTTGGTTGGTGCGAGAGAATAAAATGACGGAGAGAACGGAGTACAAACTGCAGTTATTTATTACCAAGGATCCTTGGGGAACACGCAGTACAGAAAAAGTCTGCTCTCAAGCCAAGCGCCCTGTGTTCTGAAGCCGCGCTCCCTCGTGGTGTAGACTTATCCCGTTGTAACCCCACCCATGTGTGCTTATCTTTAGTCTTCACCTCTTTAATGCCTGACTCCTTATGTGTGTGTGCGTTGTCTTCACCCCCCTCTCACCCTTGCCCTTAACGAACTTCTTCTTTCTGATGTCTACTCTCTCCAGACACCAGACTTTTCAACTCTTGCCCTTCCTTTTGTGTTACGTCTTCCCAGAGCTTCAGACATTCAGAACACAGTGCACTTTTCCGTTTCCTAATATATGATTGTTACAGAGTATATGTTTATAAGTAGCAATATAAGCAAGCATAGAAGTGCAGTGAAGCCCATTTCCTACCAGGACTAAGTACTAAAAAACAGGCAATAATTAGGAATTAAGATCTCCCGACTGATGTCAGGACAGCTGAGTCGCTGCCCTCTCTGCAGGAAACACTACCCTGATCCGCCCTCTGAGGACATCACCTGTTTCCTCCCAGCTCCTTACGCACTTATTTGTTTCTAAATTGTCTTCCCATGTGTCTCGGTACCTAACTTACCGCACTTACTCTAGCACTAGTTATGCTCTTAGCTGTTTGGTTTTGGAAGGAAATGCACTTCTGATTTCTTGTGACCTGAAGTTCTTTTGCCTACAGATGTGGAACACACTTATTGTAAGTCGCTTTGGATAAAAGCGTCTGCAGAATGACCGTAATGTAATGTGATGTAATGTAATGTAATGTAATGTAATGTAATGTAATGTAATGTAATGTAATGAACATTCTGGATCTCTGAGATGTTGAGCAGAGACGGCCTCATGGTCTCAGACGTCGGCTACATCACAATCCTGGACCGAGCTTTGTTCGGCACGTGGACTCTTATGATGAACTCAAGCCATATGGAGTCTGTGCCAATGGGGCAGTGGATGGGTTTTCCAGGATGGTTATTTGGCTTCATGGAAGGCAAGGCAAGTTTATTTGTACAGCACAATTCAACTACAAGGCGATTCAAAGTGCTTTACAGAAACAGTAGAAATAAAAAGCACAATTTAGATTTTAAACAAAAAAGAAAGAAATAAGAACAATAGATAAAATCAGGAGTTAAAATGTGATTAAGTTTTGAGCTTTATTCAAACGCAGCTGAAAATAGGTGTGTCTTCAGCCTGGACTTAAACACACTGAGTGTTTCAGCTGATCTGAGGCTTTCTGGGAGTTTGTTCCAGACATGTGGAGCATAGAAGCTGAATGCAGCTCCTCCATGTCTGGTTCTGACTCTGGGAACTGATAGAAGACCGGATCCAGATGACCTGAGGGGTCTGGAAGGTTCATACTGGGTCAGGAGGTCACTGATGCATTCTGGTCCTGGACCATTCAGAGCTTTATAGAGCAGCATCAGAACTTTAAAGTCTATCCTCTGATGGACAGGCAGCCGGTGTAAAGACCTCAGAGCTGGACTGATGTGGTCCAGTTCTTTGGTCTCAGTGAGGACTCGAGCAGCAGAGCTCTGAATAAGCTGCAGGTGTCTAACTGACTTTTTAGGTAGACCTGTAAAGATGCTGTTACAGTAATCAAGCCGACTGAAGATGAATGCATGGACTAGTTTTTCCAGGTCCTGCTGACACATCAGATCCTTTAACCTTGATATATTCTTAAGGTGATAGTAGGCTGACTTTGTTACTGCCTTAATGTGTTTTTCCAAATTTAGGTCTGAGTCCATCACTACACCCAGATTTCTGGCCTGGTTGGTAGTTTCTAGGTGTATAGATTGAAGTTCTGTGGTGACCTGTAATCGTTTCTCTTTGGCTCCAAAGACAGTTACCTCTTTTTTTTTGTTTGTTTTGTTTTTGTTTAGCTGGAGAAAGTTGTGGCACATCCAGTCATTAATCTCCTCAATGCATTTACCACGAGCCTGTACAGGGCCTCGGTCTCCTGGTGGCATAAAAATATATATCTGCATGTCATCTGCATGTTTAGGAGTATTTTGAGATTAAATTGGCGAAAATTAATACCAACGTATTCCGGGGTGTGTCCAATCAAAACGCTAGTTGAGCTGGATTCACCAATTGTGTTCTTCGGCGAATCTACGTCACTCAAGGAAGTAAACACTCTCGTGCTGGTGTTGGCTTGAAATCTCCGTGGAACAACTTTCAGGTAAGACTACATAATGTTTCATAATGACAACACATTTTGACATGCGAGTTTCATTTATTGTGTTTGCCATCTTTTTAATGCTACAGCTCGTTTTCTCTGCCATTGATGAGGGTGGGTGTGAGACAGCTAGTACGTAGGCTACAGAGTATGGACAAACAAGTCCATCATTGCCATTCAGTTTTAAGTCGACGGCTGTATGTTACAGTGTTCTCAAGTCTCACTCTTTTGGAGTGAGACTCACTAATTTTGACCCTTTCTCACTCTCTCACTCCACACTTAGTATTTCTCACTGAAAAAAATCATTAGAAAGCCCTATTTGCATTTGTTTTTTTTTCCCAAGCATTTCCATATAATAGGCGTCCCTGTATGGAATGTCCATGAGGAGAATGTTCCAAGCCAATGAGAAAACTATTACACAGTCGACCTATTAGTTTATAAGTGGATTTATTTCAAATATGCATCCAAAATCACACTCCCAACTGAGGCCAAAACTTGAGAGCCCTGGTATGTATATGAACTATTTACAGCTATTCTCTTTTACACATTTTCGTAGTTTTTAACAGTTGCATAATTCTGTACACGGCAGGCTGTGCTTTCTGCACGTGCAGTTGCCTTTGACGCATTTTAGTGATTTGCACTGGCAGTGGATAAGTTCCAAGACGGACTTTAGCTGAATATGATGAAATTTGAGTGTTTTGTTCTTCCTGAACAATTTTTTGAACATATCATATAGCCGGGATAGCCTGAAAACCTCACATTTTTTAATAGTCTTTCTTCCACTACTGTCAAAAAGAAATGTTTGTAGCCTGGTGTGTCCTGAGGTGCATTTTTGAAAAGAAAATGTGTGTAGCTTCTATAGCAGTTCCGATGGTACATCGCCGCTGAGGCTACAAGATCTCTCCCTCAAATTTCAATTAGAAGCCTCTCATCCCTCCGACTCTCTGCTGCAATAAGCAGCTTTATTTGCTGTTAATGTTTCACATTTGGACAGTTTTTCTTGTTCTTTTCCTATTGCACCCAGTAATGTACTGTTTTTTTCTTGCATATCAGGGAACCAACAGGGAGAAAATGAGATGCCCTCCTTGGCAGTATTGTACAGTACAGTACAGTACATTGTAGATTTTCGCGTAGGGCGTTCAAACTGCATGAACATGAATAGAACCTCAATTTTAGCAGTTGTCCAACAGCGATGTCCGCTGTCTATCCACCTTACGTCACCACGGCACAGGTGGATTGGCAGATGACATCGCTGTTGGACAACTGCTAGAATTGATATTTTTTGTTAAGCTCATAATTCAAATGTGTTTATGCACAGTTCTGATGCCCTCCGCGTGAATCTACAATGTACTGTAAATAGCCACAAAAATAAAGACAATGCATTGAATGAGAAGGTGTGTCCAAAGTTTTGGCCCATACTGTATTTGCAGAATTAACACATGTTAATATTTTTTAAAGCGACATCACACCATTTTTGGAATTATGCTGGGGGAATAGGAAAAAGGTAAAGCACAAGTTTTTAATTCGAGGGGTGGTGGAAAATGGGCACACTTAGTTCATGTCTGTGGGAGCAAATTGGGGACCAGCAACAAGTCCCCCTCTGTGTAACTAACCCCTGATCTGTTTTTCATTGTTGTTTGAGGAATGATGGGGTCTCACATGTGCTGGGAGTGCTTATGATGTAGACATTCTGTGTTCTTTTTTTTCACAAGACATTGGTTTCGAGATAATGTTTCTTTATAATAATGTTCATTTATTGTATCTTGGAAATTATCTGAATAAAAATCAATAACATTCAGCCCTGTCCGTGCCTTGCTTTATTCAGGGGTCACTTCTATTAAGTTGTGTGGCACCAGCCTGTCCTGGGTGTTTGGTCTTTAATATTTCACACATCACTGAAGGTTGCTGAGAAGAGGTTCAAGCAGGTATTTTGTGATTGCCAGTAATCAGTGTGGAAGCCCTGAACTTGAATGACCTACACCATTATTCACTTTGTAATGTCAATGTCTTGAGTTACTTGCTCAAATCCTATTGGGTACACAGACCTCATCTAATACAGGCGAAAAGGAAATCATACACTGGTTACAAACCTTCACTGTCCTTGGTTGCCTTCTCTTTCTTCTTCCGTGCTCTGTTAATGTGTGCCTCATTAGTGAAGAGCATGTAGCATTTGCGGTGGTATCCTATAGGCATAGGCCTATTAGCTGGCAATTCCTGGTCTTCTTCCAGATTTAAATCCTCTAGGGCATTTCTAGCCACTTCCCTCTCTCTCCAGGGTCGCAGGTTCAGCCATGAGTGGGCACACTGCAGGAACTTTGACCAACTTACATTGGAAAATGGTATGACAGGTGTTTTTTCCCCAGGCACTAAATGCATACAACGCTTCATTTTTCCACATTTTGCTACTGCTGGCATGCCCACGTGTACCTACCTACATGTTATGAATTCATGTTGTTACATTGTTTATGGGATAGGACCACCCACCATGTCAGACCAGGCATATAGTTCAGACCAGAACCCACTTAAAGGCAGGGTAGGAGATCCTGGATTTTGAGTCCAGCGAAGCTGCATTTTGAAAATACACAGGTAAAAAGTCCCAACCCTTTTCTTCACTTTTCCCCCGAAGGCACGCCTCTAGAGTACATGAACGCGCACGAGCACGAAGGTGCACGAGCGCTGTTCTGACAGCGAGCATCGGTCGTTGCCGTATTTAGTATTTAGTATTTAGTTTATGCTAACTATACGTTTAATAATGCTAGGTGCTAGCCAAGCTGGCTCTAGTTTAGCTTCCTGCCAAGCTTCGTTCACAGAGCAGGGTACGCGCACAGGGGGAAGGAGGGGGAGGGAGGAGCAGATTGCAGTTTGATAGACGCATCAGAATCCAATCATTGTGAACGGTCCGTTCAGTATGATTGGATACTGTTTTTCCTAGATTGTACGTTCTTGAGGCCACTAAAACTTTTCATATTTGTGTCAAAACTTTTAATTAATTGGTTGCAATGGGGGTGTGAAGAGTATTTCAAGCAATATGTAAAAAAATGTTCCAGAAAAAGATCCCCTACCCCGCCTTTAATGTATTGATAGAAAGACAAGCACACACAATTCCCTTGACAAAATGGAATTTATTTATTGTATTATCATGCTTTAAAAAAAAGAAAAAAGTTATTACGACTTTTTAACCATACAAAATTATCGGAAACACAAAGATGAGGCAACATCACTTTATCCAAGACTTTAAGTAGAGAAAAGACTGTTTTGACATTAATAACTAACATATTCCACATTATTGATAATATACCTTATCCAAAATATGCCACTCCAGTTGCAATTTCCCCTGGAGAGAAGAGTATTGTCATTATACTCTTATAATCTCTCGGGTATTGCCGAGGTTCAGCGAGAATGAATTGTCTCGACAGCGACACCCGAGGTTTTTTACGTGTTGTTGTCATGGAAACGCACGGTTGCCCTACATATTCGCCCGATCAAAAAAGAGAGACTTTACAACGATATTTTGGCCAAATGTGCGCGAAACAAGGGTGGAAACAAAGCAAATACAGTTTGACGGATTTTCATAATGCCATCCTTAAAAAATGGGTTTCACTCGTCGACGGTAATTATGAAATTCACAATTCAGCGGTCCAGCCCACCACCTATGTTGGGAGGGGTGTGAAACCTGTGCGTATCTGTCCAAAGCGATGCTCTGTTCAACCAGCGTTCAGGGCGACTGCTTGTCAGAGGGCGCGCTGATTGGTTTAGTAAGCAAAATAAGCCAATAACGTTCGGTGTGGGAGGGCTTCGATTTACTCTCTGACAGCCACCTAAGTTCCCACTCAAAATTGTGCATCCTGCCAAATGGCAGAGGGTGAATCCTCGAGTAAAAAACTAAAATATAAGACTCATTTTACAGCAGAACATACTAAAGTGTATCCATGTCTAGAGAAGGTGAAGAATGATGACAGCGTGGCGAGGTGCACTGTATGCAGCAGTGACTTCAGTGTTGCCCACAGCGGACTTAATGTAAAACATGTGGAGGTAGGCTGAACGCGCCATCATCTGCATTTTATTTCTGTTGGGTCGATAAGCATCTCCCTGAAATGAGTTTTTGGAACTTGGGATGTCTGCCTTTTTCAAACACTGAAGGACTCAGATCATTTCACCGGTGACTTCTTGGATAAGCAGCTGCTTCTTTTTACCAGTTTAAACAGCAGTGAGGTGTGTATGTGTGTATTTAAAGGAGAGAAAATACTGTATGATCAGGATATGCTTTTGGATACAGAATATGTCGTTTTGAACACGTCTCTTTGCTCGCCTTTCAGGAAGAACTCCAAAATGTTGCTCACTGATGGAACACCCACATCATTCAGAGCAGAAAGGCGTTTGCTGCTCGTGGCAACAATTGTTGTGATGAGACAGTGTTCTCATTATCATCTCATATTATTATTCGGGTGTCCTGATGAGGGCAGATGAGGAACAGGTGTGATGGCAGGAGCAATCCAGACTCCATCCAAGACTCCCAGGAATAATGCTCAGCCGAAGACTCAGAAAACCAAAATAAAAACAACAGCCAAGCATGATCGCAACACAAGGTGGTTAAATTTAGATATGAAGAAAGACTTGATGACCGTTAGAACATTCTGTTGTGATCAAAGAAAAATGAAACCTCCCCTTTTCTTAGATGAACACACAGAGTGTGTTGGAGACTGTAAAGGAAAATTAATTCTTATATGCATTGTATTGAGTGTTACTGTGTATAACCTGTAATAACCTCCTGCAAAGATACCAACCCGTTTTTCTCTTTTCCTTCCTGGGAGTATCGTGTGCTCATTATATGATAAAACTGCATTTTAAGGAGGATAGGTAGGGAAGATGGTACTTGCAGCTGTGTGTGGAACCCTTGAGGTCGGGAGGAAAAGTAGATAAGAACGCTCAACTACATCAAAGGAGCGATGACGCAACAATCTGCATTATAACTCGGGCTGGGCAAGTTAACTCGTTATTATCGAGTTCACTCGTTAATTATTTAACAGACAAATATTTTATCGCGATGTGACAAGGGAATGGTGAGATCAGGGAAATAAATCAAACTGAAAGGGGGGGGGCGGTCGGTGGCTTAGTGGGTTAAGCAGGCGCCCCATGTACAGAGGCTACAGTCCTCGCTGCAGCTGGCCCCGGTTCGACTCCCGCACCGAGCGGCCCTGTGCTGCATGTCTTTCCCCTCTCTCTGTCCCCTGCTTCCTGTCTCTCTCAAACTGTCCTCTCATTAAAGGCATAAAAAGCCCCCCAAAAAATACTTAAAAAAAAAAAAACTGAAAGGGGAGCATGGAAACTAGATAGTGAACTGAGAGTGATGGGTTATGGGAAGTGAGGGGAAAAACAATGGCAAGACTAAAAACAAGAACTCAAAAACCAAGACATGAAACCTAAACCATGATACAACATAAAACTAAAAACATGTGGAAAACCCCCTTGCCATGACAGAGCCCCCCCTCAAGGGATGGATTCCAGACATCCCAAAAAGAGGGTGGAAGGGAGGGGCTCGAGACTGCGGGTCTGTGGCCCTCCGGACTCTCTGGGCTCTGGCGCTAGCTCTGCTAGCTCTGCTGGCTCCCTGGACTCTAGCTCTGCTAGCTCTGCTAGCTCTGCTGGCTCTGCTGGCTCTGCTGGCTCTGCTGGCTCCCTGGACTCTAGCTCTGCTGGCTCTGCTAGCTCCCTGGACTCTAGCTCTGCTGGCTTCCTGGACTCTAGCTCTGCTAGCTCCCTGGACTCTAGCTCTGCTGGCTCCCTGGACTCTAGCTCTGCTAGCTCTGCTAGCTCTGCTGGCTCCCTGGACTCTAGCTCTGCTAGCTCTGCTAGCTCTGCTAGCTCTGCTGGCTCTGCTGGCTCTGCTGGCTCCCTGGACTCTAGCTCTGCTGGCTCTGCTAGCTCCCTGGACTCTAGCTCTGCTGGCTTCCTGGACTCTAGCTCTGCTGGCTCCCTGGACTCTAGCTCTGCTGGCTCCCTGGACTCTAGCTCTGCTAGCTCTGCTGGCTCCCTGGACTCTAGCTCTGCTAGCTCTGCTGGCTCCCTGGACTCTAGCTCTGCTAGCTCTGCTAGCTCTGCTAGCTCTGCTGGCTCTGCTGGCTCTGCTGGCTCTGCTGGCTCCCTGGACTCTAGCTCTGCTGGCTCTGCTAGCTCCCTGGACTCTAGCTCTGCTGGCTCCCTGGACTCTAGCTCTGCTAGCTCCCTGGACTCTAGCTCTGCTGGCTCCCTGGACTCTAGCTCTGCTGGCTCCCTGGACTCTAGCTCTGCTGGCTCTGCTAGCTCCCTGGACTCTAGCTCTGCTGGCTCTGCTAGCTCCCTGGACTCTAGCTCTGCTGGCTCCCTGGACTCTAGCTCTGCTAGCTCCCTGGACTCTAGCTCTGCTGGCTCCCTGGACTCTAGCTCTGCTGGCTCCCTGGACTCTAGCTCTGCTGGCTCCCTGGACTCTAGCTCTGCTAGCTCTGCTGGCTCCCTGGACTTGGAGTCTTGGACTGTGGTGTTGGAGAGGTGAGGGGGGGATCTGTACAGCGCTACTACCTTTTCAGGCTCCATGCCGAACATGTCCAGTAACGCAGCACGCTGCACACTCCTGACCTCTGCCCAGATGGGTGACACACCTGGCATATTCTGGAGGACCTGCTTCTGTAAAAAGGAGTCCATAAGGTCATTAGCAGCATCCAGCTTTTGCCAGCAGGTGCTGCTCGGTCCCGACCAGCTCCCAGAATGCCGCCGCGTCCATCGTTGGTGATTTCTTCCTGTCAGGGGTGGGTGGGTTTGGCAGGACACGGATGCGGACTCCAGAGGTGAGAAAGAAAACTTGGTTTATTTATAAAACAACAAAGGTTGAAACAAGGCGCGGCTGAGCCGGATATCAAAACTAAACTGTGGAAAATAAAACATGAATATCACTGTGACAAGAAAATAAAACAAAACAAAAGACTTAACATGACATGGAAAAAACACTTATCTCGGCGTGGCTTGACGTGATAAGGGAATGGTGAGATCGGGGAAACTAAATGGTGAACTGAGAGTGATGGGTGAGTGAGTGCAGCTGGGGACGGATGGACAGGTGAAGGGAATGAACTGATGATCAGGCATGGGAAGTGAGGGGAAAACAATGGCAAGACTAAAATCAAGAACTCAAAAACCAAGACATGAAGCCTAAACCATGATACAACATAAAACTAAAAACATGGGGGAAACCCCATGGCCGTGACAGTTTGCCAGATATTTGCCACATAGCTGTGAAAGCTGCCTTATACTCAACATGTAGAGATATAAAACTATGGAGCTGGTGGATGGAAAAGTCACATGAAATCACTTAAAGATGTTATTTCAGCGTCAGGGGAAGAGAATCAGCTGACTGGTCCCAATGATACTATCAGCACATCATGAATGTCCTTGTGTAGATGCTTTGAGAAGCGTGTTGACCATGATGCCCTCACTGTGCACGTGTCCTGTTTCTGAGCTGGAATATGGTGCAAAGACCTCACATCAATGCAGGGAGCTTTCCTGCTCCTGTCTCAGTCTCAGTGCACTCTGGGTTCATCCTCTGGGAGCAGGAACATCCACAGCAAACTGATGGAAATCTGTCCTGATAAGCTGCTGCTAAAGGACAAAATCCTGATCTGAGATCAGTCCCAGATCTGTCTCTGAGAATGGAATAAAGTGAAATGATGTGGTGAAATCTGCTGGAAGCTGTTCAACAACAAGTGCTGCTGGAAGTGTTTTCATGAAGAGCTCATTAACATTTCACAGGAGGAACGGACTTTATTCCAGCAGCAGCTCAAAGCAGCAGATTCATATTTATCTGGACATGTGAATGAAAACATTCAGGATTAAATAAACCTCTTTAAAATGTCTCGCTTTTATTTATGCTGCATTGAAGTTTCATTTGGATCATTTTCCACTCCAAAGCTTTGAAATCTGCACAGTTTTTATCTTTGAACCTTCAGAAAAATTCTCTTAATAAGCAGAAAAAGTTGAATGAAAGTTGAAATAAATAAAGACAGCAGTGAAGAAGAAGCTCCCTCAGCTCAGTGTGTTTGGGACTCTGTCTGAGATGGAGGTGAAATATGTGAACCTGGGCTGTGGTTTACTGCTCTCTTCATGTCACAAACACTGTTTGACATCTGTTCATCTGAAGGTTTTTGTACAGGCTGCAGGGATCATTTCTCACTGTGGACCTCTCTTCTCACAGCTGCAGTAGTAGGTGGCTGAATGATCGAGTTTAACTTTCTGTATCTGCAACTCCCAGCCGTTCTGTTTATTCACAGCTGAGAAATCATCTTTCTGAGGATGACCAAAACCTTTATTAACACGACCATTAACTCTGTCTATATAAAGAATCACTCTGAATGTTTCTGTTTCTTTCTTCTGGTACCAGTATACATAAGTATTATAACACTGGTCAGTTCGTCCACAGCTGAAGGAGACACTTTGACCAACTCTCCTGGTCAGCGTTAACTGGTCCTGACTCAGCTCTGCTGCCATGGCAACCAGCGCTGCAGAGACACAGACAGACAGACGAAGGTCAGTGGGACGGTGTTTGTTCCAGGTGGAGTTTGCTGGCTCCTGATTGGCTGGAAACACTCACCTGAACACAGACAGCACAGAGCAGCGGCTGGGAGGAAAAGCATTTTGTGCAGCGGTGTTTCCTCTGGTGAACCTGGGGAGAAGTGGCGCTCTGAGGCAGCTGAGGCCAAACAAGGACGAGCTGTGACATCAGAGCAGGGCCACGTGCTTTCTGACAGCTCCTCAGAGCTCCCATCAGCCCCTGCTGTGGGCCCACAGATAAGACCGCTGCTGCTGACTGACAGCTCAGCCCAAGCTGCTGTGTGCTTTGTGGTCTGGATTTGAATCTGACAGCAGATGAAAAAAATGGGGTCACATGATGCAGAAAGACTAAAACACATTCATGTTCCCACAGACACATTCAGCTCGATGGTGAATTTAGTAACACGCTGTGTTATCTGTTGCATCTGTAAGCAGCTGTGAACAGAAACAGCACGGCTGTTATTACTGTGTTATGCTGATGCATGGAAGCAGCTGAATGATTGTGCTGTAAACACTGAGAACAGCCTGCAGATGTGGCTGTTGGGCTGCTTTTGCTTCACAGTCGGTGATCCCGGCTGCCTTTAGGCACGAGGCGATGTGCGTCCTGAAGGGTCGGCAGTCCCTCACAGGGCCACACAATCATGCACACTCACCCTCACTCCCAGCCTCAATGTACAATCATGTTGAATCTAACATGCATGTTTTTGGACAGTGGGAAGAAGAAGGAGTACTCAGAGATGTCATCTATGTTTTATGAATGAACTAACAAACAAAAAGCAAATGAGAAAAATAGTGATGCTTTAACTTCCCCAGAATACATCATCAAATAATAAAGAAGCTGTCATCAAAGTTGGAGGTAATTATTTCATTTAGAACATTTAGAATGTGTCAGATTTTCAGGAGAAGATATTTAGATTTCATCAAGCTTCAAAATGTGTAATAATTAGGTCATAACAAGAATGTGCCACCAAGCTGGTAAAAAAGTACGCCTCCGTCATTATACCACAGTGTAGCGTTACCTGATAAAATATAAGGATTTTTTTATTCAAACTTTTTATTTTCCATTAACCATTTTATACAAACATATACACAATTCACTCTTTGTCCCGTTTCATATTTGACATCTTATTACTTTCACATTTACACAGACCCTTTTAAACACTTTAACCTACCGTAAATATTCCCGACTGACTATTCCAACTAACACAAGTCCTCGATATAGGCAAAAGTAAAGAAAAATATATTTCTCACAAATATCCATTAACTCACTCAGAGATTGTGGTTATCTTTAACATCTATGACCATGTAAATCCGCATTAATTACGCTGTAAGGAACAACAGTGAACATCGGAAAACTAAAAACTAAGGTAATAAAAATACACAACACCAACTAAACTCAAGGAAAAAAATAAAAAATAAAAAAAAGAATAAAAATAAGAAATAAAAAAAGAATATATAAGGATTTACCAGAAGTTCTCACTGTCTCAATAAACCTTATTTAACCTCGTATGTAGGGCACCACCTTCAAAGAAGGAAATTCTGGTATGTTAAGTTAATATTTCAGTTAATATTCAGTCTCACATCTCGCTACTTTCATAAAGTCTTGTTTGGTTTGACAGACATTACGTAAAGAAAGCATACAACACAACCTGTGGTTACACATATATATAGATATATGAACTATTTATTAAAACGCTATGACCAAAGACATGAACCTTAAAACAAACAGGAGATGCGTTGAATATGGGTGATTATATACAACACTTAGTGAATGGAAAATAAAATAGGGGGGGGGGGGGGGGTCCTTTGGTTGTGGATGACTTTCATGGACTTTGCAGTTGGCTGGACGGTCGCTTCTTTTCCACCAGGAAACAGGAACTGGCTGTTATCGAGGACTTCACCGCACAGAATGACCAAAAAACTATGTGATAACGTGCAGCAGCGGAGGTTAAAAACGTGCGACGTAAAAAGAACATGGATGGTGATGGAGGAACAAAAACACAGAAAACGTGTATCTTTAGACTACTTCATTCTGTTTCTATCTCTGTTCATCTGTACAGTTATGACATATGAATAGCGAACCCAACAATGTTATTTTCCTGTGTTAACAATGGAGTACAAAAAGATACAGAAGGGACATCGTTTAACAGTTGCATTACTGCATATAACTGTCCAGTTTACTGACTCCGTTTGGATTTAACTATTCAACACTACAGACCACTAGGGGGCAGTGTGGTTCCATAGGCGGGTTAGTCTTTTTTCCAACAGGGTTATTTCAAGCTTTCATAGGCCGAAGGTGGTTGTAAATGAGGAGATTTCAGTCCCTTTCCTTTGTGTAGACTTCCCACATCTGGCCCTGACCCAGAAAAACATCCCCACAGGAATGCTTGCATCTTCCAAAGGTTTAAGGTATATTAATTCCACACTGGAGCGTGCTACAAATGAATTTATCCATCTCATGAACCCACTGAGATAGCTTTCTCCAGTTGCTTATTCTAGTCTCAGTTTCTCAAATACAATAAAAATCCATAAAGTGTTTCATGATCATTTTTAGATAAACACAATAAACACATTTAAGTGTCCCTGAATGAATTTATGGTGACAGATAAAGTCTCAATGATTTTATAAATAAATGATTTTCTCAGCTCAGTGGATGGCTGTAACTGTCATTGTGTTATTAAGGTGAAAAGCCACAGCTAACGGTGTGGAGGCCGCAGAGCAGGAACCCACACAGCTGCAGCAAAGGCAGTCTGAGTGTCTGTCAGCAGGTTTTTCTGTCCTAATAACCACTGAGAATAGATTCATATCTGCTGCTGCACACACTCATCAACCCCCCTCTCTGCTGTTTGTCTTTTCTCTGCTTCCTGGAAACCTTTTTACCACTGAGCCCTCCACCCACACAGCTGAACGGAGCTCAGTCACTTATTCATTTATTCACAGGGTAAGAGAGGAATAAAGAGAGCAAATGAAATGAGAGGAAGAGACTTAACACCACAGTCAAAAGGCTGTCAACATACCTAACCTGTAAACAAGCAGAGAAACAAACAACAAGCTTATTTTCCACTTTATTGAGAATGCTGAAGTGAATAAATGTGAAGAAGCAAACACACTGTGCACATACAGAATATTAAAAAGAGAGAAATGTTGTTAAATGCTGAAACTTCTACAAGGCAGCTGATAATTCAGCTTCATTTAGTTTCTCCCACACATCCTGAGTAAGGTTGGTGAACGCTGATCAAAGTGATGAACCAGATGAACGGATGAGATGTGATGGTGAGAAAAGGCCAGCAGAAAACAGTCAGTCAGCATGTGTGCAGCCGGTGGACGCTCCCTTGTTTCTGAGGATCATCAGCAGAGAGAGTCCACAGCAGCACACCAGACTCTTCACTATCAGCAGCGTGTACAGCAGACACAGCAGCTTCACCCTCAGCTCAGACTGGAAGGAGGCTGACACACACACACACACACACACACACACACACACACACACACACACACACACACACACACACACACACACACACACACACAGGTCATTCTTCTCAGATTACTGAGAAAATATAAAGTCCAAATATAAACACACAGGTTATTAGGAGCTGAAGCTGATTGATTGATTTTCTTTTTGCGTCCACTAGGGGGCAGAAGAACTCCACAACACCTCACTAACTGATCTCTGACATATTATGGTCTGTCTGCTGTTTGGTGCTGAGCAGCCCGTGTATAGTGGCTTTATCACAGCGTGTCTGATGAAGACGTTCATGAGTGGAACTTTAAGATTTAGTCCCTAAAGTTGTCGTGGCGCCCTGATTGGACCTTGGAGCTGTCCGTGCAGAGAGGCAGCAGGTGATCTTACCGGCAGCTCGCTGCAGAGCTGGCAGGTCTGCTGGATCTCTCTCTGGAGGACAGGAGGCTGCTGGAGCTGGAAGCTCTGAAACAGAGAAGGAGTCAAAGGTTTGGAGTTGCAGTGAGAAATGTCCGTCCTCTGCTCCTCTGCTCTCTCTGACAGCGTCTCCACATGAAGCTGAATCCCTGCTGAACACAGTCACCGAGCCTTGGTTACCTTGTTGTGTTTGGGCCCCCACTCGGCCCCCCTCGTGCTCCACGGAGCAGCTGTATTTATACGTGCTGTTCTCTTGCTGACGGATCAGCAAGATGGAGGCGGTGCGTCCCGACTCTCTGAGCTCCAGCTGCTCTCCCTCAGCAGGGGGCAGCTCCTCCAGACCACCGTTCTTCTTCTGTCTTTTCCAGGAGAAGCGGACCAGAGGAGGAAACATGCCTGAGGCCAGACACAGCAGGGAGCTCCTCCCCTCCAGGTGGACTCTGGATGCTGCTGGGTACACGCTCACCACGGGCTTCACCACCTGCTCATCTGGAGTTGGACAGCAGCAACAAGCAGCACACACACACATTCACACAGTCAGCAGCAGCTTCCAGCACTGCGCTGCATTCAGTCTGATCCTGGAAACTACATGGACTCTGATCCCTGAACTACTCATCAGTACAGCACAAAGTTCCCTGCATGCACTGTATTCACCTTCATATCAGACACACTCATCACCTCATGTCACCATGTGGAACAGGTGCACGTGCTTTATTACAATAAAACTGAATTATTACACAACTGCTTTCATCTTTTATTGCTCTTTGAAGTGAAATATTACGTAAGAGCCTTTAATATCATCTATCTGTGTGGCCCTGTGATGAACTGGGGACCCACCCAGGGTGGCCCCCACCTCTGGCCCAGTGGCAGCTGGGATAGACTCCAGCCCCTCCACCCCTGAATAGGATGGAGCGGCTGTAGAAAATGGATGGAGGCAAATGTCCTTCTGACCAACATTTACTTTGGTCTCATCACCAGAAAACAGCAAATCAGATTTTTGGAAGGATTTTTCAGCCAGTTGAAACTTTTCTGAATAAAGACAAAAACAACAAAGAGTTCATGTGTGTAAAAGTCTCCGTAGATTTATAACCATCACATCTCTGACCACACTAATGATGATGTAATGATTTCATTTTAAAGGACATGTTTGACATGTGTTACACATTTACATCCAAATACTTTTCTTCTTTTTCTCAAACTTATTTCTTAATATGAAACTTTTCTTCTGATTTTTCCATTCTGTTCATCAGTCTTGAAACATACAAACAGAAGCGTTTGAGCTTTAATAAGTTGCCTCATATCGTCTGTCAGAATTGAACTTACTGACTAAAATATGCTCAAAATCTCCTTCAAACATGGTTTCATATTCAGTTATTTTCACTTCTATTTTAGCTTCTTTTCCAAAACAATATTCAGTCTGAAAAAGATGAACATCTGAGCGAGTAACTGTTTCATGGACTTATTTTGAGTTGGAACTGATTTAAAACACAGAAGCACACAGATAGAAAACTAATATTTAACATCAAATCTCCTGTAATAAATATCAACCCAACAGAATCACTGAGACGATCAATAACTAAATATCTGTGACATCACTAACAGTTAAGTTCAGTTGTTCCTGAGATTTAAACAAATACAACTGAACTGTACAAACAGGTGCAACTTTAATCCCAAATGTGACAGAAAACATGTCGAACTTTAACTGGAGCGTTCTGCTTTAATGTTAAAGTCAAATACGGCCTTTAAGTCAGACTTCATATTCGCCTCCAACTACTTTGTAAAACAGATTTTCTCCTTTACTATTTAGATTTATATCAGAAAGGAAAAGAAGACCAAGTGAGTTTGAGCCGTTATATGTCCACCAATGTTTTCTCTGAAGGTTCATTAACAGCTGTTTACTCCAGTTCAAACATGATGAATATCTGAATTTAACTTCAAAGTACGATAAACTGTCTGATCTGTAAATTCATCTTCAGCTTTTATTCTGTTTTACTTCAATTTAACATTTTTAAAAAGACTTCTTTAATTCACAGGATAAAAATGACTTCTAAATATTTGAACGATGAATAATTATCGTCTTCATCTTATTTCAAATGAAACATGTTTAAATGATCATTCTGAGTAAATATCAAATCACTTTTCTGTTTGAATCTCATCCTGTGTTTGAACAACAGATGTGACAGAATCCCTGAGACCATCAAATCCTAAATCTTTGGAACATCACTAATATTTGCAGAAATAAAGAATAAGTTTAGCTGTTCAGTGAGATTTCAACATGTTTTCAGAAATGATTGAGCTTTTCTTCTGGAACAATGGCTGCAGGATGAATTCTCTGCTAATGATGAACAAACTAACATGTAAAGCCTGAAGCAGCAGAAACTGACTTTAAACACATTTGAGCTTCTACAATAAAACAACTGAAGGAAAAGAAATGTTTGTTCTTACCTGTTACAAACAGTTTAGTTCCAGAGCCAAAGATGTAGTAGCCGTAGCCTCCCCCACACAGTGAGTGAGAGTGATACAAAAACCTGTCTGCTGCTGAATGTGGCAGCTGAGCTGAACAGCCCAAATGATGAAGCAGTATCATATTTCAGCTCCATGATGTGTTTCTCTAATGTTCAGATCAACATGAGCGTCTCTTCTGCTCTCTTCTTTCAGCCTGGTGTTATTCTGAAATGTTCTTCCTTCTGCTCTGTGTGTGCATGTAAGCGCCTCTGCAGCAGCAACAGAAAGCAGCTGCAACAGGGGCACAGACTCTGCCTCAACTTCTCAATATGTCTGACAGGCACTGAGGCAAAAAATGGGAAGTGATCCATGTGATTTGGAGCTGGCCGCCAGCAAGACCCCAGCAGCAGGGAAAAGAAGTCCTTTAGAAGTCTGGACCGCGTTATTCAGTGAGGAAGTCGGCCAGTAGACCAGTGATACCATGTGATGGAGCAGCTCAGTGGAACCGCTGGGATGGTGGGTCATGCTCTCAGTCTTTCTAAGATGTTGGAGTTTTCCAAGCTGTCTTTGAAGGCAGATTACTGATTCCCTTCACCTCAGAGATTTTTCCCTGTGCGTTTCCAGCCTTCTGCTTCTGCCATCCTGAACTTCTTGGTGTTGTTGAAGTCGTATTTTGACTTCCCCGAGTTGGTTGGTGCGAGAGAATAAAATGACGGAGAGAACGGAGTACAAACTGCAGTTATTTATTACCAAGGATCCTTGGGGAACACGCAGTACAGAAAAAGTCTGCTCTCAAGCCAAGCGCCCTGTGTTCTGAAGCCGCGCTCCCTCGTGGTGTAGACTTATCCCGTTGTAACCCCACCCATGTGTGCTTATCTTTAGTCTTCACCTCTTTAATGCCTGACTCCTTATGTGTGTGTGCGTTGTCTCACCCCCCTCTCACCCTTGCCCTTAACGAACTTCTTCTTTCTGATGTCTACTCTCTCCAGACACCAGACTTTTCAACTCTTGCCCTTCCTTTTGTGTTACGTCTTCCCAGAGCTTCAGACATTCAGAACACAGGGCACTTTTCCATTTCCTAATATATGATTGTTACAGAGTATATGTTTACAAGTAGCAATATAAGCAAGCATAGAAGTGCATTCAAAATAGAGTATAAGATATAAAAGTATAAAAAGAACATTAAATTGTGACATCATTGTATTAGTCTCACAATTCCCCCTCTCATGCTCTCATATGAAGCCCATTTCCTACCAGGACTAAGTACTAAAAAACAGGCAATAATTAGGAATTAAGATCTCCTGACTGATGTCAGTCTTACGCACTTATTTGTTTCTAAATTGTCTTCCCATTTGTCTCGGTACCTAACTTACTGCACTTACTCTAGCACTAGTTATGCTCTTAGCTGTTTGGTTTTGGAAGGAAATGCACTTATTATTGCATCGTATAAACTTAAAAACCAATCCAAACGCCGCGGCCGGCTAAGGCATGGGGTTTTATACTGATGACGCGTCACGCAGAACTATTGCACACGATGGTGTTATTTATTGCTCCATCTCACAAGCTTGTACATAAAAGACAGACACTTACTTCATTTGGTGCATTTCACAAGCCGTGCAAGGATGCCTCTGACAGTGCAAGTTATCTGGCTTACTATTACGTTTACGTTTACGGTCAACAGAAAGTTTTTCCTCAAGCTCCCCCAGCTGCCATGATCCAGGCTCATCACATCACAGCTGAGCTCACCTGCTCATTTAAAGGTGATAGAGAAAGGTTGAATGGGGCATTAATCCTTGTTCTGTGATGTGATATGTAGCCCCCAAAAAATTGGTTGGGTCTGTAATGGCTCAGAACCTCCCTAAAAGGCTCTCTGAAACAGCTGTTACTATGCTGGGTTTAGAATGCGTCGTTTGCCCTTATTGGCGTCGTTTCAGAGCTTATCTGGCAACCTCATTATGAAATGCAGGTAGGTGTTGGCGCTATTCGGTTGCCGTTGCTTGATTGGCTGCCCTTGCCTAGCATTGAACCACCTGCTACGAGGTTACTTAGTCGAGAACGTATGGCTTCTCAAAGCCCCCTCCTATTGTGTAGTAATACATTTTAGTTTGGCTTCATTTGTTTTGTTTTACTTCGGTTACTGACTTCCAAAGGTTATGCATTGAAACAAGCAAGCTGGCCTTTGCAGGCTTACTTACCGCCTGCATAATAGTGCAAATAGCTAGCTGCTAAGGGGTTAGCTCATTCCCTTTAGATGAACAAGCCAGAGCTAACGTGCAATTCTTACAACAGGAATATGGCACAACACACATTTAAAACAAAATAAAATGTGATACTTACAGGCTGTACTGATTGCTGGGGTTGATTTTGTTGCAAAGTCGGAACTGAACCTCTACTGAGCATTAAACTCTGACTGAAGCCTGCTCGGAATCGTGCAAGGTTTGTGAAACTGTACTCCGTGAAATGCGCAGAGCAAAGGAAAAGTCGGCGGTTGTATGTACTGGGGATGCTGTTAAAAATAAATAAAAGCCATTGATCGCGAACATTGCTTTCCGGGGGAAGAATATGTAACGATCGTAGTCCGCTTTCACAGCCTTGGAAGGCTCACCTGTTCCTGTTTCTCACCGAAGGGGCGTGTCTGAAAGGGGGTGGCTGTGGATTTGGGTGTGGGGGGGCTATTGCTCCAAAAGATACGTCACTTAATCCTCAAACACGGTGTTATAAATTGGCTTTATTCTTAAACTTTATGTATTCATATTCTGTAGTTCACTAAATAATCTATGTCCTAGTCTGTACGTTTACACTCTGCTCATACAAACGAAATGTATGTCAGATAGGTCTGGTACAGTAGATGCACGCCTGAAACAACACTCACACACACACATCGTTTATCACATCCAAAGAACATGACAAAGACGGTGGATGGCCTGCTCATATCACTAGCAAATGTCCAATTATACTTTGTCGAGTGTAAGTACAACCTCTGTGAGATAAAGGTGGACATAAATATGAAATGTGTCCGGATATCGGGGCTCTCTCTGATGGAGGCCCTGCGAGGGCTCTGTCACTCCGAGTTCAGCACGGCTAAACTTCACATGTGACCACCAATAACCTTTGTTTAACTTAAGATTTCTCCAGCTTGTTCTTGGGCTTCCAATAAAAGAATCGGGCTAACAACGGATTTGCCCATTTTCTGGCGGCAATTCAAAAAAAGGGGGAGGACTTGAAACAGAGGTTCTGACACTTGCTGGCACTTTGTGTATACTCCCCACAGCGGGGAGACTCAGAACTAACACCAAAAATGTGAAAAAGATGATTTTGATTCTCTATCCCCTTTAAGGAAAAAACACACCCAAGGTGCTACCCACAGACACCGGCGACAGCCTCCGCTGACGTCATGCACGTGCACACAAAATGAGAATAATACAAAGTAAAAATCAATGTATGGCTCCTACACTTATGATTTCTTGTGACCTGAAGTTCTTTTGCCTACCGATGTGGAACACACTTATTGTAAGTCGCTTTGGATAAAAGCGTCTGCAGAATGACCGTAATGTAATGTAATGTAATGTAATGTAATGTAATGTAATGAAAATTCTGGATCTCTGAGCAGAGACGGCGTCATGGTCTCAGACGTCGGCTACATCACAATCCTGGACCGAGCTTTGTTCGGCATGTGGACTCTTATGATGAACTCAAGCCATATGGAGTCTGTGCCAATGGGGCAGTGGATGGGTTTTCCAGGATGGTTATTTGGCTTCATGCATACTCCACAAACAGTAATCCTGAAATTATTGCTGGATATTTAGTTTCAGAAGGTGAGAACAGAGGGGGGGCTGCATCCAGGATTCATACAGACATGGAGACAGAGAATGGTACAATGGAAGACTTTCAAAGATTCTTCAGCCTTGATCACAATCACAGCTATGCTAGGAAGTATAGAGTAGAGCGTATAGAGAGCAGGGGCCTCATGTACAAAGACTTGTGTGGATTTCCTACTGAAACATGGCGTACGCTCAAACCCAAATACCCTCCAACGTCGGATGTATGAATCTGTGCGCACGCATTAATCCAAGCACATTTCGTTTGTACATCCCAATCAACGTGGAATTGAGCGCACATGTCGGAGCACCCGACTCCTCCCTGTCCACGCCCCTACTTAAATACGCAAATCATATTTAAATGAGCCCTGCACCTGCAATTCCCCTCTGTGTACGGTCAGAAAATAAAGAAAAAAGAATGAATAAGACTGAAAAAAGAAGAACTTCACAGAAAGCGAGATGGGGGTGCTACTTTCTGAAGTGGAGGCCCGCAAAAATGTGTTCTTTGGCACGCTGTCATCCGGCATAAGCAGCAAACGCAAGAGGAGTGGGTGGGAGAGCCTGAGGTAGAGGCCTGCGCGGGACAGAATTTTTAGTCCCGCTCCCGCCCGCAATTCCCGCATGATTCAGACGTTCGCGTTACTTCTCACGGAAGTTCTTGTCATTGGCTTGAGGAAAGAAACATGATCTTAGCTGCGCACACTGTCTGATCCTTCACGTGGGGCACACGGTGCAGGAGCGCATCAGATGGCACAAGCAGCTGAGGCTTTACAGCAATAAGCCAACATACCTACCAAAATCTACCGTGAATATTAAGATTAATACATTGTACATATGTTATATGTCACTCCTCACATTTCCATTCTTGGAAGTAAAAGTATATATTTTTAGTTAATATGATTTTAAACACAGCGTGATGGAGCCCCGCCCCCTACTTTGAGTGGATTTGAGCATAAATATCTAAGCCTACAGCTCACGTTACATTGATTTAAATGCAAACGAGTGGAATGAAAACAATATGTGTTATTAATTACCCTACCTTTTCTAAACCCAGAATGTTGAAAATGTAACATGTAGCTAATCCAATTATTATTTAAGTAGGTTAACCATGCCCTGTCCCTCGTCGTTGTGCAATGCGCATCTCCTGAATAAAAGGAGAGATGGATCGCGCTTTTGAACTTCTTTTAGTTCGGCTTTATTTCTTCTCAGTTGTTTTCAGCAGCAGGAGATCATTATAGCTTTTATATTAAACACGTTTTTAGTTAGCGGGACAGCAGCTTATCACCGCTCCTGCCCGTGCCCGCAATGAGCTTTCAAAATGTGTCCCGCGCCGCACTGCTTTGCGTTGGGTCCCGCGAGTCCCGCGGGAGTGCAGGGCTCTAGCCTGAGGCTGTCAATGCTGTGTGGTCTGAGAAGCCTCACAAAGCAGAGGTGAAGAAGAAGTGGTCCAACATTAAGGTGGATGTGAAGCGGGTGACCGACTATTTGAACTGAGAGTCGGCGCAACTATGGGTGACGCTGCTCTCTCTGGGGTGGTGGGAGCACATGTGGGTGACTCTGATTACCCCCAAGCTAAATACCCATGTTTCTGTGTAACTCACAACAACGTGTTCATACAGTAACGTGCAGAAGTGCGCCGGGGAAAAGGTGAGGCTGATTGAGACATTTCACACTTTACGCACGGGGTTATTAACATTTGCCCACAGAGACGATCAGGGGCTTGTTAGAAAGATCTTAAGCTGAAGTTTAACCAGCAAAAAACAGCAAGAAACTAACTTTAACCACCGACTGATGCTGTGAAGACGGGATAGAAACTGGGGGCGCACATACTCAATGCACGTCAGGGGGAATAATATTAGGACAATTACAAGAATAAAGTTACTCACCAAGAAGCCACACACAGTGCCACCCTGTAAGTCTGTTCCCAACGATGCTGTTACTCAGAATGTATTAATCGTGCGTTGAACCAGGCCACCTCGCCACAATGTTGGTTAATTGCATTTACGCATCACATATGATCTGTACATTGATCGAATGAAAGTGTTCCCTGTTAACATACAAATTCATCATGTGATGGCGCTTTTATAGCAATGTGTGCGCAGTCGATAGCTCCGATTACAAAACCGGCTCTCGCTTCAAATTGAGCTTTAATGTTGGCCTGTTGGGAATAAGATATACGTGGCTGAGATGCAGATAATTCTGTCCCACACGGCTGGCATGGCTCGGCTCAGGGTCGACTGGCACAGTCCCAATCGGTTGGCCAGCTCCCTCTGGGATGCCCCGGTTGCTATAGGAACCCCAGTGTGCACATCAGCTGTGAGCACAGGCAGCGCATGGCTCCTCGCTGCGTTGCGCTCCAACGCCGGCCGCAGCTCTGCGCACAGTTCAGGAGGATTTCCCTCAAAGCGGCCAATGAGTCGCCATCATGTGCCAGCAAATCCTCTCTGTCTCTGAACACACGCTCTCTTCGAATTGCACCATATGGAAAGTCTTCTAATAATTTTAAAGCAGCCATTGTTTTTAATGGTATGCATTGCACCACTTTGCGCTGCTTTTAAATCCACTCGTATATTTGCAGACACATGGGTGTATTAATTGTTTATCAGTATTAATTGTTCATGTATCTCAAATGTGCACATCAGTGTCTGAGGACTAATTGTTTTCACATTTATTTATTATAACAGTTTCCCAACATCACCTTAGGTGTCGTCAAAGAATCAGCAGCTGCAGAAACGTGCGTACGCCAGCCCTGAAGCTGCCGTGAGGCACCGCACATTTCCACGGTCTTTTCGCTCTTGATACATCTGATCATTGACGTGAAAAGGTGCGTACGCCACTATTTTGTGCGTACGCACGCTTTGTACATGAGGCCCCTGGTGGGCTTCTTTAAGGAAACACCGTGCACTGGATCAACCTTTTTCAAACACTGAAGGACTCAGATCATTTCACCGGTGACTTCTTGGATAAGCAGCTGCTTCTTTTTACCTGTTTAAACAGCAGTGAGGTGTGTATGTGTGTATTTAAAGGAGAGAAAATACTGTATGATCAGGATATGCTTTTGGATACAGAATATGTCGTTTTGAACACGTCTCTTTGATCACCTTTCAGGAAGAACTCCAAAATGTTGCTCACTGATGGAACACCCACATCATTCAGAGCAGAAAGGCGTTTGCTGCTCGTGGCCGACCCTACATGATGTATACCCTTCCACAGCTTTGTGGTGGACAAGATCATCTGAAACAAAAGGGAATGTCTTCAGAGAGGACCGTACACATATGATGAGACAGTGTTCTCATTGTCATCTCATATTATTATTCGGGTGTCCTGATGAGGGCAGATGAGGAACAGGTGTGATGGCAGGAGCAATCCAGACTCCATCCAAGAGTCCCAGGAACGATGCTCAGCCTAAGACTCAGAAAACAAAAATAAAAACAACAGCCAAGCATGATCGCAACACAAGGTGGTTAAATTTAGATATGAAGAAAGACTTGATGACCGTTAGAACATTCTGTTGTGATCAAAGAAAAATGAAACCTCCCCTTTTCTTAGATGAACACACAGAGTGTGTTGGAGACTGTAAAGGAAAATTAATTCTTATATGCATAGTACTGAGTGTTACTGTGTATAACCTGTAATAACCTCATGCAAAGATACCAACCCGTTTTTCTCTTTTCCTTCCTGGGGGTATCGTGTGCTCATTATATGATAAAACTGCATTTTAAGGAGGATAGGTAGGGAAGATGGTACTTGCAGCTGTGTGTGTAACCCTTGAGTTCGAGAAGAAAAGTAGATAAGAACACTCAACTATATCAAAGGAGCGATGACGCAACAATCTGCATTATAACTGAATTGTTTTTGTATTAAAAAGATGTATTAATGTATTAAACAAACCCATTTCCTACCAGGACTAAGTACTCAAAAACAGGCAATGATTAGGAACAGCTTCAGTCACTTCATGCAAAACAATCAGTCAGAAACTGGAGTTGGAGGAACCCATAACATGTAGATCAGAGCCTGTTACACACTAAATACTGCAAGTCCTGCAAAGCAGTTCTAACCCAGCACACTTTAATATTTACAGATCACACCAACACCAAAGAACCAATTCAGGCTCATAGAAGCAAGCAACAAGTGTCCATTAGTATATGATATATACTCTGAGCTCCAACTCAGAATCACAAAGAGATGAGCAGAGAATCCACTAAAGGATTGCACAATGCCAATTTCTTCCTCTACCCCTTACTAAACTGCCTCAGGGCCGTTAATGGAACCATCCATTTCAAATAATTGGAGCCTTAATGTGATCTAACGGGAAGGAGGATTTAAGAAGAAGAAACAGCCCCAGTCAGCATTAAAAGTGCTCCTGTTAGGATAATCAGAGCATGATATTAAAGATAAAACACACAGACAGGATTGAAGAAACTTCTAGAAATCTAAAGAACAATCAGTACCTCGTCAGTTTCCATTTAGTCAGCAGAGTTTCATCTCATGGCTACAGTCGTTCCAGGGCTTCAGTCCACATCAGAACACACATGGAGGAAGCTGGAACCAGGTCAGAGCCAGCATGTCAGT
Source organism: Odontesthes bonariensis (assembly GCF_027942865.1). NCBI lineage: Eukaryota > Metazoa > Chordata > Actinopteri > Atheriniformes > Atherinopsidae > Odontesthes > Odontesthes bonariensis. The sequence continues at coordinate 3,335,588 of NC_134519.1, forward strand.
GACATGATGTTACAGCTCAAAGGAAAGAGGATTTTAAAGCTGACCTCATGTTACAAGCTGACCCAGCGTAGCTCCTGTCTGCCTTCATGGCAACACATGATGCTGGATGGAGAACATCTCAGTCCAGACTGTTCTCCTTTGTGGTTCCACGGTGGTGGAAGGAGCTACCAGGTGCTATCAGAGCAGGGGCGTCCCTCTCTACCTTCAACAATCTGTTGTCCTCTCTTCAGAGAACTGCTCCTCTCCTGACACCTGAACACACCTCACCTGCTCCTACCTGCACTTCTGCACTTGTTCTGCTTCTCCTCGGTCATTTGGACAGATTTCTATGGATTTAACACTCAGCGTACAGACCAGGGTTTCTGCCTGCACTGGGATGTTGTTTCCTCACTTGTGAGTCACTTTGGATCAGAGCAGCTGCTGAATGGCTCAATGGAAATGACCTTAATGTCCATGATGACTGTAGAGAAACACTCCAGCAGAACTGTGAGTATGAGCTATCTTTGTAGAGACTGGATGTTTTAGGCTGTCGCTCTCAGCTGTTTCCCAGATATTTGCCACATAGCTGTGAAAGCTGCCTTATACTCAACATGTAGAGATATAAAACTATGGAGCTGATGGATGGAAAAGTCACATGAAATCACTTAAAGTGACTTTATTCCAGCAGCAGCTCAAAGCAGCAGATTCATATTTATCTGGACATGTGAATGAAAACATTCAGGATTAAATAAACCTCTTTAAAATGTCTCGCTTTTATTTATGCTGCATTGAAGTTTCATTTGGATCATTTTCCACTCCAAAGCTTTGAAATCTGCACAGTTTTTATCTTTGAACCTTCAGAAAAATTCTCTTAATAAGCAGAAAAAGTTGAATGAAAGTTGAAATAAATAAAGACAGCAGTGAAGAAGAAGCTCCCTCAGCTCAGTGTGTTTGGGACTCTGTCTGAGATGGAGGTGAAATATGTGAACCTGGGCTGTGGTTTACTGCTCTCTTCATGTCACAAACACTGTTTGACATCTGTTCATCTGAAGGTTTTTGTACAGGCTGCAGGGATCATTTCTCACTGTGGGGAACATCCTTCCAGCAGCTGCAGTAGTAGGTGGCTGAATGATCGAGTTTAACTTTCTGTATCTGCAACTCCCAGCCGTTCTGTTTATTCACAGCTGAGAAATCATCTTTCTGAGGATGACCATAACCTTTATAAACACCACCATTAACTCTGTCCATATAAAGAATCACTCTGAATGTTTCTGTTTCTTTCTTCTGGTACCAGTATACATCATTATAATCACACTGGTCAGTTCCACAGCTGAAGGAGACACTTTGACCAACTCTCCTGGTCAGCGTTAACTGGTCCTGACTCAGCTCTGCTGCCATGGCAACCAGCGCTGCAGAGACACAGACAGACAGACGAAGGTCAGTGGGACGGTGTTTGTTCCAGGTGGAGTTTGCTGGCTCCTGATTGGCTGGAAACACTCACCTGAACACAGACAGCACAGAGCAGCGGCTGGGAGGAAAAGCATTTTGTGCAGCGGTGTTTCCTCTGGTGAACCTGGGGAGAAGTGGCGCTCTGAGGCAGCTGAGGCCAAACAAGGACGAGCTGTGAGATCAGAGCAGGGCCACGTGCTTTCTGACAGCTCCTCAGAGCTCCCATCAGCCCCTGCTGTGGGCCCACAGATAAGACCGCTGCTGCTGACTGACAGCTCAGCCCAAGCTGCTGTGTGCTTTGTGGTCTGGATTTGAATCTGACAGCAGATGGAAAAAATGGGGTCACATGATGCAGAAAGACTAAAAAACATTCATGTTCCCACAGACACATTCAGCTCGGTGGTGAATTTAGTAACACGCTGTGTTATCTGTTGTTCAACAGCTGGGATGGAAACACACAACTACAAATCCACACAGCTGCTCAGCTCTGATTGAACTCTTCAACGCGTTTGAGCTGAATTTCTATCGACTCGTTCTTTTCCCACCCGTCTTCTCACACGATGGATTTAGTTTGTCATGTTGTTCTTCATCATGTTTCCATCATGCAGACAAAGTGCTGTCAGAGTTCAGCTCTCAGACGGTTCACCTTCAGCTCCACCGACACACCTTCAGCTGGGAATTCATTTCAAACTCACATCTTTATCAGGGCTGCAGTCTGTCCTTCACTCACTCGGGTTGTTACGGATCACATGGCTGGAACGTGAGATTTCCTCTGAGCCGCAAACACAACTCCACTGCTGTCACTGCGCTGCTCATTGGGCTGTGAATGTTGTCAGAGCAGCTTTGCAGCAACAAGCTGCAGATGTGGCTGCTGTGCTGCTTTTGCTTCACAGTCGGTGTGGACAACATGGAAAGTGGAGCTCAGGAGGAGCAGCTGAAGCTTCTGCTGCTTTCATCATTCCTTATTCACCCTATCACGCCCCGCCCATTTTTAACAGCCTTTTTTCTTCCGCTTTGTGTTGGAACTTCCGGTCAGCTAGTTCGGTTAGCTGGTGTAAGGTAGTGTAAGATGGATGTTACCTGGGCAGAGAGGGGAAATGTTGCTACACCCTAGTCTAATAACAGAGTGGATGGACGACAGGAGGAGATGGCCCCCTGTGATGTACGGCCATATTTTCAATCATATGGTTTCATCTGTAGGCGTAGACGGGGCTTCGATGAAACACTTTAAAAGCACCGAAGCATTCCAGTACCTACAGAGCGGAAAGGTCGGTCGCGTCCTGCTGCATAAACCGGATGATCAAAAGTTATTTTTAAAAGCCACCGTAAGCCCAAGCCAGGCCAGCTCTCTGGTCACAGCGCTTGGAGAAGTAAAGGTCTTGCAGCAGAGTCGTGATCGGTCCTGCATTGATCCTCCCACTGTGTTCCGATGTCGTGATGTCCATCACCCTCGAGCTCAGGCTCAGGCTCAGCCTCAGCAGCATTGCTGGTTGATGCCTCTATGAAAATAATGACTCAGTTAAAACTAAGATTTATCCGTGTTGTCATGGCTTAACTAAGGTTAACACTATTTTTAAAACATTTACTCCTAAACTACAATCGTTTGAAACTGTGTTGACAAGCAGTCGATAACAGAATGTTACCACAAATGTAGCTAGCTGCTAACTGGCGTTAGGGCAAAGTATGTTCTGAGAACTTACCTGATTGCCTAACAAGCTGTCGTCGCGGACGTCGCAGCGGAGCTTCATAGCCGAGCCATTTCTCAGGATACGGGTGCTGGGTAGTAGGTCTACCCTCCACAGAATGAAAGGAACAGACATAGGGCTTTTTTGGAGGGTTTCTTAAGTTAAGTGCCCTCAGCCAAAGACGCCGGTCTTCCTCAACGCTAGGAGGCAGATGGAGATGAAAACCTGGCCCACAGCATTCAGTTCGCCTCTTCCCGTGAGTAAAACACTCGTGCTGAAGAGACAATCTTCTCTTATTCCAATTATTGTGGCAACCACGGACTGCACAAATGATACTAGTCATTTTACCTGACTTCTTTTTACCCTTGATTTTAATGACTCAGCTGCGCCACCGGAACACAAAATAAACAAGATGGCTCCGCCCTTGTAACCATGGAGAACAGGGTGAATAGAGACGACACAGTAATGACACTGAGATGCTTTTTATTCAGAGCTTTCACTGATTCTTTCAGGGTGGCAGCTTCAGGACCCTTTCTCCAGTCTGAGCCTCCCCTGGAACACAGTCACACATACTGGGACATGTGGGAAAGCCTCACAGTGTTCATGCTGTGCATATCTGAGAACATCCACAGGAAGACACTTTATCATTTACAGGCTGATTCTGTCATTTCAACATCTTTCAGAGTCAGATTTGTGCTACAAATGATGTTCTACGCTGCATGCTGACATGTAGAAATAATCCCATTCTGCCTGTAAGCAGCTGTGAACAGAAACAGCACGGCTGTTATTACTGTGTTATGCTGATGCATGGAAGCAGCTGAATGATTGTGCTGTAAACACTGAGAACAGCCTGCAGATGTGGCTGTTGGGCTGCTTTTGCTTCACAGTCGGTGCAGACAACATGCAGCAGCTTGAAAGATAAATGTGAAATCACACAGAGTTCAGGAGGTGCAGGTCACATCTTCTGTCAGGTTTGCGGGTTGGCAGGACACGGATACGGACTCCAGAGGTGTAAAGCAAACTTGGTTTAATCACAAACAAACAAAAAGTCAAAACAAAAGGCGGCTGAGCCGGATGATAACACTAAACTGTGGGATCAAAAACATGAATATAACTGTGACAAGAAAAACAACGGCCAGACTTCCAGCGACGTGGAGGCAGGAACCGATTTGGCGGACGGCCAGACCTGGGATAAGGTCATAAGGTCAGCCCAAGGACCCACAGCTTCAAGCCCCTCCCTCCCACCCTCTTTTTGGGATGTCTGGGATCCATCCCTTGAAGGGGGGGCTCCCCCGTCACTGGTTATCTGGCCGCCCGCCCGCCCGGCTGCAGCTTACAGCTAAGTTTTTGGACACTTTTTTGGACTCTAATTTTTGTTTTTGATTTTCCCCTCCCTCCCCCCCCCCTCCCTCAGGTTCAGTTCAGGTCTTGTCTTTAGTTTTTCCATGTCCCCATAGTTTCTGTTGCCCTGCCATCAGCTTCACTCACAGCACCGGATGTTTTTCCCCTCAGCTGCACTCACTCACCGATCACACACCAGATCCTCACCGTCACCCCTGGTCTTACCCGTCACCGCCCCTTATGTCAAGTACAGTAAAGTTTGTCCTTTTGTTTCATAGTCAAGTTTAGTTTTTTCATAGTCCTTAGTTTTATTTCCTGATATCTGCATCCGTGTCCAATTCTCCACGCCACTGTACATGTGTTTAACAGCACAAAGAGAGAAAAAGATCTTAAAAATACACAATATTGTGAATATTAATTCAACAACAAACAATGATTTGATGTGTTGAAACTTTGAGGTTTAAAGGTTAATATCCCAGTTTCCTGCTGTTTGTCTTTGTTCTATCCACCATCCCTCCATCTTCTCTACTCTCTTGATCCCGGCTGCCTTTAGGCACGAGGCGATGTGCGTCCTGAAGGGTCGGCAGTCCCTCACAGGGCCACACAATCATGCACACTCACCCTCACTCCCAGCCTCAATGTACAATCATGTTTAATCTAACATGCATGTTTTTGGACAGTGGGAAGAAGGAGTACTCAGAGATGTCATCTTTGTTTTATGAATGAACTAACAAACAAAAAGCAAATGAGAAAAATAGTGATGCTTTAACTTACCCAGAATACATCATCAAATAATAAAGAAGCTGTCATCAAAGTTGGAGGTAATTATTTCATTTAGAACATTTAGAATGTGTCAGATTTTCAGAAGTATATACTCAGATTTCATCAAGCTTCAAAATGTGTAATAATTAGGTCATAACAAGAATGTGCCACCAAGCTGGTAAAAAAGTACGCCTCCGTCATTATACCACAGTGTAGCGTTACCTGATAATATAAAAGGATTTTTTTTTTAACTTTTTATTTTCCATTAATCATTTTATACAAACATACACAATTCACTCTTTGTCCCGTTTCACATTTGACATCTTATTACTCTCACATTTACACAGACCCTTTTAAACACTTTAACCTACCGTAAATATTCCCGACTGACTATTCCAACTAACACAAGTCCTCGATATAGGCAAAAGTAAAGAAAAATATATTTCTCACAAATATCCATTAACTCACTCAGAGATTGTGGTTATCTTTAACATCTATGACCATGTAAATCCGCATTAATTACAGTGTAAGGAACAACAGTGAACATCGGAAAACTAAAAACTAAGGTAATAAAAATACATAACACCAACTAAACTCAAGGAAAAAAATAAAAAAATAAATAAAAAAAGAAAATATAAGGATTTACCAGAAGTTCTCATTGTCTCAATAAACCTTATTTAACCTCGTATGTAGGGCACCACCTTCAAAGAAGGAAATTCTGGTATGTTAAGTTAATATTTCAGTTAATATTCAGTCTCATATCTCGCTACTTTCATAAATTCTCGTTTGGTTTGACAGACATTACGTAAAGAAAGCATACAACACAACCTGTGGTTATACATATATAGATATATGAACTATTTATTAAAACGTTATGACCAAAGACATGAACCTTAAAACAAACAGGAGATGCGTTGAATATGGGTGATAAAATAAAACACTTAGTGAATGGAAAATAAAATAGGGGGGGGGGGGGGGGGGGGGGTCCTTTGGTTGTGGATGACTTTCATGGACTTTGCAGTTGGCTGGACGGTCGCTTCTTTTCCACCAGGAAACAGGAACTGGCTGTTATCGAGGACTTCACCGTACAGAAGGACCAAAAAACTATGTGATAACGTGCAACAGCGGAGGTTAAAAACGTGCGACGTAAAAAGAACATGGATGGTGATGGAGGAACAAAAACACAGAAAACGTGTATCTTTAGACTACTTCATTCTGTTTCTATCTTTGTTCATCTGTACAGTTATGACATATGAATAGCGAACCCAACAATGTTATTTTCCTGTGTTAACAATGGAGTACAAAAAGATACAGAAGGGACATCGTTTAACAGTTGCATTACTGCATATAACTGTCCAGTTTACTGACTCCGTTTGGATTTAACTATTCAACACTACAGACCACTAGAGGGCAGTGTGCTTCCATAGGCGGGTTAGTCATTTTTCCAACAGGGTTATTTCAAGCTTTCATAGGCCGAAGGTGGTTGTAAATGAGGAGATTTCCGTCTCTTCCTTTGTGTAGACTTCCCACATCTGGTCCCTACCCAGAAAAACATCCCCACAGGAATGCTTGCATCTTCCAAAGGTTTAAGGTATATTAATTCCACACTGGAGCGTGCTACAAATGAATTTATCCATCTCATGAACCCACTGAGATAGCTTTCTCCAGTTGCTTATTCTAGTCTCAGTTTCTCAAATACAATAAAAATCCATAAAGTGTTTCATGATCATTTTTAGATAAACGCAATAAACACATTTAAGTGTCCCTGAATGGATTTATGGTGACGGATAAAGTCTCAAATGATTTTATAAATAAATGATTTTCTCAGCTCAGTGGATGGCTGTAACTGTCATTGTGTTATTAAGGTGAAAAGCCACAGCTAACGGTGTGGAGGCCGCAGAGCAGGAACCCACACAGCTGCAGCAAAGGCAGTCTGAGTGTCTGTCAGCAGGTTTTTCTGTCCTAATAACCACTGAGAACAGATTCATATCTGCTGCTGCACACACTCATCAACCCCCCTCTCTGCTGTTTGTCTTTTCTCTGCTTCCTGGAAACCTTTTTACCACTGAGCCCTCCACCCACACAGCTGAACGGAGCTCAGTCACTTCTTCATTTATTCACAGGGTAAGAGAGGAATAAAGAGAGCAAATGAAATGAGAGGAAGAGACTTAACACCACAGTCAAAAGGCTGTCAACATACCTAACCTGTAAACAAGCAGAGAAACAAACAACAACAAGCTTATTTTCCACTTTATTGAGAATGTTGAAGTGAATAAATGTGAAGAAGCAAACACACTGTGCACATACAGAATATTAAAAAGAGAGAAATGTTGTTAAATGCTGAAACATCTACAAGGCAGCTGATAATTCAGCTTCATTTAGTTTCTCCCACACATCCTGAGTAAGGTTGGTGAACGCTGATCAAAGTGATGAACCAGATGAACGGATGAGATGTGATGGTGAGAAAAGGCCAGCAGAAAACAGTCAGTCAGCATGTGTGCAGCCGGTGGACGCTCCCTTGTTTCTGAGGATCATCAGCAGAGAGAGTCCACAGCAGCACACCAGACTCTTCACTATCAGCAGCGTGTACAGCAGGCACAGCAGCTTCACCCTCAGCTCAGACTGGAAGGAGGCTGACACACACACACACACACACACACACACACACACACACACACACACGAACAGGTCATTCTTCTCAGATCACTGAGAAAATATAAAGTCCAAATATAAACACACAGGTTATTAGGAGCTGAAGCTGATTGATTTATTTTCTTTTTGCGTCCACTAGGGGGCAGAAGAACTCCACAACACCTCACTAACTGATCTCTGACATATTATGGTCTGTCTGCTGTTTGGTGCTGAGCAGCCCGTGTACAGTGGCTTTATCACAGCGTGTCTGATGAAGACGTTCATGAGTGGAACTTTAAGATTTAGTCCCTAAAGTTGTCGTGGCGCCCTGATTGGACCTTGGAGCTGTCCGTGCAGAGAGGCAGCAGGTGATCTTACCGGCAGCTCGCTGCAGAGCTGGCAGGTCTGCTGGATCTCTCACTGGAGGACAGGAGGCTGCTGGAGCTGGAAGCTCTGAAACAGAGAAGGAGTCAAAGGTTTGGAGTTGCAGTGAGAAATGTCCGTCCTCTGCTCCTCTGCTCCTCTGCTCTCTCTGACAGCGTCTCCACATGAAGCTGAATCCCTGCTGAACACAGTCACCGAGCCTTGGTTACCTTGTTGTGTTTGGGCCTCCACTCGGCCCCCCTCGTGCTCCACGGAGCAGCTGTATTTATACGTGCTGTTCTCTTGCTGACGGATCAGCAAGATGGAGGCGGTGCGTCCCGACTCTCTGAGCTCCAGCTGCTCTCCCTCAGCAGGGGGCAGCTCCTCCAGACCACCGTTCTTCTTCTGTCTTTTCCAGGAGAAGCGGACCAGAGGAGGAAACATGCCTGAGGCCAGACACAGCAGGGAGCTCCTCCCCTCCAGGTGGACTCTGGATGCTGCTGGGTACACGCTCACCACGGGCTTCACCACCTGCTCATCTGGAGTTGGACAGCAGCAACAAGCAGCACACACACACATTCACACAGTCAGCAGCAGCTTCCAGCACTGCGCTGCATTCAGTCTGATCCTGGAAACTACATGGACTCTGATCCCTGAACTACTCATCAGTACAGCACAAAGTTCCCTGCATGCACTGTATTCACCTTCATATCAGACACACTCATCACCTCATGTCACCATGTGGAACAGGTGCACGTGCTTTATTACAATAAAACTGAATTATTACACAACTGCTTTCATCTTTTATTGCTCTTTGAAGTGAAATATTACGTAAGAGCCTTTAATATCATCTATCTGTGTGGCCCTGTGATGAACTGGGGACCCACCCAGGGTGGCCCCCACCTCTGGCCCAGTGGCAGCTGGGATAGACTCCAGCCCCTCCACCCCTGAATAGGATGGAGCGGCTGTAGAAAATGGATGGAGGCAAATGTCCTTCTGACCAACATTTACTTTGGTCTCATCACCAGAAAACAGCAAATCAGATTTTTGGAAGGATTTTTCAGCCAGTTGAAACTTTTCTGAATAAAGACAAAAACAACAAAGAGTTCATGTGTGTAAAAGTCTCCGTAGATTTATAACCATCACATCTCTGACCACACTAATGATGATGTAATGATTTCATTTTAAAGGACATGTTTGACATGTGTTACACATTTACATCCAAATACTTTTCTTCTTTTTCTCAAACTTATTTCTTAATATGAAACTTTTCTTCTGATTTTTCCATTCTGTTCATCAGTCTTGAAACATACAAACAGAAGCGTTTGAGCTTTAATAAGTTGCCTCATATCGTCTGTCAGAATTGAACTTACTGACTAAAATATGCTCAAAATCTCCTTCAAACATGGTTTCATATTCAGTTATTTTCACTTCTTTTTTAGCTTCTTTTCCAAAACAATATTCAGTCTGAAAAAGATGAACATCTGAGCGAGTAACTGTTTCATGGACTTATTTTGAGTCGAACTGATTTAAAACACAGAAGCACACAGATAGAAAACTAATATTTAACATCAAATCTCCTGTAATAAATATCAACCCAACAGAATCACTGAGACGATCAATAACTAAATATCTGTGACATCACTAACAGTTAAGTTCAGTTGTTCCTGAGATTTAAACAAATACAACTGAACTGTACAAACAGGTGCAACTTTAATCCCAAATGTGACAGAAAACATGTCGAACTTTAACTGGAGCGTTCTGCTTTAATGTTAAAGTCAAATACGGCCTTTAAGTCAGACTTCATATTCGCCTCCAACTACTTTGTAAAACAGATTTTCTCCTTTACTATTTAGATTTATATCAGAAAGGAAAAGAAGACCAAGTGAGTTTGAGCCGTTATATGTCCACCAATGTTTTCTCTGAAGGTTCATTAACAGCTGTTTACTCCAGTTCAAACATGATGAATATCTGAATTTAACTTCAAAGTACGATAAACTGTCTGATCTGTAAATTCATCTTCAGCTTTTATTCTGTTTTACTTCAATTTAACATTTTTAAAAACACTTCTTTAATTCACAGGATAAAAATGACTTCTAAATATTTGAACGATGAATAATTATCGTCTTCATCTTATTTCAAATGAAACATGTTTAAATGATCATTCTGAGTAAATATCAAATCACTTTTCTGTTTGAATCTCATCCTGTTTTTGAACAACAGATGTGACAGAATCCCTGAGACCATCAAATCCTAAATCTTTGGAACATCACTAATATTTGCAGAAATAAAGAATAAGTTTAGCTGTTCAGTGAGATTTCAACATGTTTTCAGAAATGATTGAGCTTTTCTTCTGGAACAATGGCTGCAGGATGAATTCTCTGCTAATGATGAACAAACTAACATGTAAAGCCTGAAGCAGCAGAAACTGACTTTAAACACATTTGAACTTCTACAATAAAACAACTGAAGGAAAAGAAATGTTTGTTCTTACCTGTTACAAACAGTTTAGTTCCAGAGCCAAAGATGAGGTACCACTGTCCTCCTCCACACAGTGAGTGAGAGTGATACAAAAACCTGTCTGCTGCTGAATGTGGCAGCTGAGCTGAACAGCCCAAATGATGAAGCAGTATCATATTTCAGCTCCATGATGTGTTTCTCTAATGTTCAGATCAACATGAGCGTCTCTTCTGCTCTCTTCTTTCAGCCTGGTGTTATTCTGAAATGTTCTTCCTTCTGCTCTGTGTGTGCATGTAAGCGCCTCTGCAGCAGCAACAGAAAGCAGCTGCAACAGGGGCACAGATTCTGCCTCAACTTCTCAATATGTCTGACAGGCACTGAGGCAAAAAATGGGAAGTGATCCATGTGATTTGGAGCTGGCCGCCAGCAAGACCCCAGCAGCAGGGAAAAGAAGTCCTTTAGAAGTCTGGACCGCGTTATTCAGTGAGGAAGTCGGCCAGTAGACCAGTGATACCATGTGATGGAGCAGCTCAGTGGAACCGCTGGGATGGTGGGTCATGCTCTCAGTCTTTCTAAGATGTTGGAGTTTTCCAAGCTGTCTTTGAAGGCAGATTACTGATTCCCTTCACCTCAGAGATTTTTCCCTGTGCGTTTCCAGCCTTCTGCTTCTGCCATCCTGAACTTCTTGGTGTTGTTGAAGTCGTATTTTGACTTCCCCGAGTTGGTTGGTGCGAGAGAATAAAATGACGGAGAGAACGGAGTACAAACTGCAGTTATTTATTACCAAGGATCCTTGGGGAACACGCAGTACAGAAAAAGTCTGCTCTCAAGCCAAGCGCCCTGTGTCCTGAAGCCGCGCTCCCTCGTGGTGTAGACTTATCCCGTTGTAACCCCACCCATGTGTGCTTATCTTTAGTCTTCACCTCTTTAATGCCTGACTCCTTATGTGTGTGTGCGTTGTCTCACCCCCCTCTCACCCTTGCCCTTAACGAACTTCTTCTTTCTGATGTCTGCTCTCTCCAGACACCAGACTTTTCAACTCTTGCCCTTCCTTTTGTGTTACGTCTTCCCAGAGCTTCAGACATTCAGAACACAGTGCACTTTTCCATTTCCTAATATATGATTGTTACAGAGTGTATGTTTACAAGTAGCAATAGAAGCAAGCATAGAAGTGCATTCAAAATAGAGTATAAGATATAAAAGTATAAAAAGAACATTAAATTGTGACATCATTGTATTAGTCTCACAATTCCCCCTCTCATGCTCTCATATGAAGCCCATTTCCTACCAGGACTAAGTACTAAAAACAGGCAATAATTAGGAATTAAGATCTCCTGACTGATGTCAGTCTTACGCACTTATTTGTTTCTAAATTGTCTTCCCATTTGTCTCGGTACCTAACTTACTGCACTTACTCTAGCACTAGTTATGCTCTTAGCTGTTTGGTTTTGGAAGGAAATGCACTTATTATTGCGTCGTATAAACTTAAAAACCAATCCAAACGCCGCGGCCGGCTAAGGCATGGGGTTTTATACTGATGACGCGTCACGCAGAACTATTGCACACGATGGTGTTATTTATTGCTCCATCTCACAAGCTTGTACATAAAAGACAGACACTTACTTCATTTGGTGCATTTCACAAGCCGTGCAAGGATGCCTCTGACAGTGCAAGTTATCTGGCTTACTATTACGTTTACGGTCAACAGAAAGTTTTTCCCCAAGCTCACCCAGCCGCCATGATCCAGGCTCATCACATCACAGCTGAGCTCACCTGCTCATTTAAAGGTGATAGAGAAAGGTTGAATGGGGCATTAATCCTTGTTCTGTGATGTGATATGTAGCCCCCAAAAAATTGGTTGGGTCTGTAATGGCTCAGAACCTCCCTAAAAGGCTCCCTGAAACAGCTGTTACTATGCTAGGTGTTGGCGCTATTCGGTTGCCGTTGCTTGATTGGCTGCCCTTGCCTAGCATTGAACCACCTGCTACGAGGTTACTTAGTCGAGAACGTATGGCTTCTCAAAGCCCCCTCCTATTGTGTAGTAATACATTTTAGTTTGGCTTCATTTGTTTTGTTTTACTTCGGTTACTGACTTCCAAAGGTTATGCATTGAAACAAGCAAGCTGGCCTTTGCAGGCTTACTTACCGCCTGCATAATAGTGCAAATAGCTAGCTGCTAAGGGGTTAGCTCATTCCCTTTAGATGAACAAGCCAGAGCTAACGTGCAATTCTTACAACAGGAATATGGCACAACACACATTTAAAACAAAATAAAATGTGATACTTACAGGCTGTACTGATTGCTGGGGTTGATTTTGTTGCAAAGTCGGAACTGAACCTCTACTGAGCATTAAACTCTGACTGAAGCCTGCTCGGAATCGTGCAAGGTTTGTGAAACTGTACTCCGTGAAATGCGCAGAGCAAAGGAAAAGTCGGCGGTTGTATGTACTGGGGATGCTGTTAAAAATAAATAAAAGCCATTGATGGCGAACATTGCTTTCCGGGGGAAGAATATGTAACGATCGTAGTCCGCTTTCACAGCCTTGGAAGGCTCACCTGTTCCTGTTTCTCGCCGAAGGGGCGTGTCTGAAAGGGGGTGGCTGTGGATTTGGGTGTGGGGGGGGGGGCGATTGCGCCAAAAGATACGTCACTTAAAGGTTGGGTAGGGGATCTTTTTCTGGAACATTTTTTTACAATCTGCTCCTCCCTCCCCCCCCTTCCCCCTGTGTGCGTACCCTGCTCCGTGAACGAATTACGCGTCCAGAAGCTTGGCAGGAAGCTAAACTAGAGCCAGCACCTAGCATTATTAAACGTATAGTTATCATATACTAAATACTAAATACTAAATACTAAATACGGCAACGATAGATGCTTGCTGTCAGAACAACGCTCGTGCACCTTCGTGCTCGTGCGCGTTCATGTACTCTAGAGGCGTGCCTTCGGGGGGAAAGTAAAGAAAAGGGTTGGGACTTTTTACCGGTGTATTTTCAAAATGCAGCTTCGCTGGACTCAAAATCCAGGATCTCCTACCCTACCTTTAATGCTCAAACACGGTGTTATAAATTGGCTTTATTCTTAAACTTTAATTGTAATTGTAATTAATTTAATGACCACACAGCCAAGCTGGTGGAATTTGTTTACAGTACAGCTCTTTGTACAGGTTCCAACATAACATTGAACATATAGTATGACATACATACAAACAGACACATACATACGTCACACATAAATACATAAATACATAAGGGTCATACATAATTCATATCAACAACAGTCCTCAGCGACAGCATAAAATAGACAGTCCTCAGTGTTTGGAGTTCAGAAGAGTTATTGCTGTGGGAATGAAACTGTTTTTGAAGCGGGTTGTTCTGGAAGTGACTGTCCTGTAACGCCTCCCAGAGGGCAGTAGCTGGAAGGCGTAGTGTGCGGGGTGAGTGATGTCGGAAATGATCTTGTGCGCCCTGCGTAGTGTCCGTTTGTGGTGGAGTGATTCAAGGGATGGAAGGGGTGAACCGATGATTTTGGATGCTCTGTTGATGATGCGTTGTAGTTTCTTCCGGGAGAGTGTATCGAGACTGCCGAACCAGACTGTGATGGATGTGGTGAGGATGCTTTCAACGATGGCTGTGTAGAAACGGAGCAGGAGATGGGACCTTACTCTGAACTTCTTGAGCTGTCGGAGATGGAAGAGTCTTTGCTGGGCTTTTTTGTAGATGTGGTCTGAGTTGATTTTCCATTTGAGGTTATTGCTGATGTGGGTCCCAAGGAGTTTGAATGTGTCAGTGATGGAGATGGGCTCACCTTCAATGAACACAGGAGTTTTGGGGGATGGCTGGCGTCTGAAGTCGACGATGAGTTCTTTTGTTTTTGATGTGTTGAGTAGGAGGTTGTGGTCTGTGCACCAGGTCACTGCTTGGTTGATCTGTGCACGTTTATGTATTCATATTCTGTAGTTCACTAAATAATCTATGTTCCTAGTCTGTACGTTTACACTCTGCTCATACAAACGAAATGTATGTCAGATAGGTCTGGTACAGTAGATACACGCCTGAAACAACACTCACACACACACACACACACACACACACATCGTTTATCACATCCAAAGAACATGACAAAGACGGTGGATGGCCTGCTCATATCACTAGCAAATGTCCAATTATACTTTGTCGAGTGTAAGTCCAACCTCTGTGAGATAAAGGTGGACATAAATATGAAATGTGTCCGGATATCGGGGCTCTCTCTGATGGAGGCCCTGCGAGGGCTCTGTCACTCCGAGTTCAGCACGGCTAAACTTCACATGTGACCACCAATAAATACTTTGTTTAACTTAAAGCAATACTATGTAACATTTCTACCTTAAAATAACAGCTTGAAAAAAATTGTGCGGCTAGAATGAGTTTTAATACAGTGGAAACCGCTTATAGTTGTCACGCCCAGAGACTCTTGTTTTTAGTTTTCATGTTTAGGTTATGCTTTTGTTTTCAGTCCATCTTTAGTTTTTGTCATGCCTTAGTTTCCCTGCACTCTGTTTATTAGTTCACTCACTTCACCTGTGTTTTTTCCCTCAGCTGCACTCACTCCCCAATCACTCTCACTCCCTATTTAGTTTCCTGCCTCCCCTTTCAGTTTTGCCGGATCTTTGTTGCTGTTGTTGCTGTTGTTGGTGGATTGTCATGTTTGCCGTCCAAGTTCCACGAGCCCGGTCAAGTTAAGTATTTATTATCGATGCCATGTTAAGTGTTTTGTTTTTCCAAGTATTTATTAAGTCAAGTATTTTGAATCCGGCTCTGCCGCGCTTTTTGTTTTTTGTGAATAAACCCGTTACCTTTTTTTGAAAGTCCGCATCCGTGTCCTCCCTAAAACACCACACCCTGACAGAAAGATCCGGCCAAACATGGAAGCGGCGGACGAGAACGCTTTTTGGAAGCTGGTCGGGAGGTTCTGGGGCTGCTTGGCACGGGACGACACCGCCTGGCAACAACTGAACGTGGCTGATGAACTGGTGGACTTCTTTTTAAAGAAACAGGTCCTCCAGCACTTGCCGGATGTGGCAGACATCTGGGCGGAGGTCATGAGCGTGCAGCGCTCAGCAACCCAGGATATTTTCGGCTTGGAGCCACACCAGGTAACCATGCTGTACAGCTTCTCCTCAGCCACAGTCACCAGAGACTCAGCCGTTCCAGAGCTGGCCCCGGCCCCAGCCGTTCCAGAGGCTTTAGGGCCTGACCACGAGGCCTCCGGGCCTGACCACGAGGCCACATGGCCTGACCACGAGGCTTTAGGGCCTGACCACGACCAAGAGGCCTCCGGGCCTGACCACGAGGCTTTAGGGCCTGACCACGAGGCCTTAGGGCCTGACCACGAGGCCTTAGGGCCTGACCACGAGGCCTTAGGGCCTGACCACGAGGCCACAGGGCCTGACCACGAGGCCTTAGGGCCTGACCACGAGGCCACAGGGCCTGACCACGAGGCCTTAGGGCCTGACCACGAGGCCTTAGGGCCTGACCACGAGGCCTTAGGGCCTGACCACGAGGCCTTAGGGCCTGACCACGAGGCCACAGGGCCTGACCACGAGGCCACAGGGCCTGACCACGAGGCTTTAGGGCCTGACCAAGAGGCCACAGGGCCTGACCACGAGGCCACAGGGCCTGACCAAGAGGCTTTAGGGCCTGACCAAGAGGCCACAGGGCCTGACCACGAGGCTTTAGGGCCTGACCACGAGGCTTTAGGGCCTGACCACGAGGCTTTAGGGCCTGACCAAGAGGCCACAGGGCCTGACCACGAGGCTTTAGGGCCTGACCACGAGGCTTTAGGGCCTGACCACGAGGCCACAGGGCCTGAACACGACCAAGAGGCCTCCGGGCCTGACCACGAGGCGGCAGCCCCCCACAAAGCCTCAGAGCCCATGGACTCACTAGTTCGAGCCCCTCCCTCCCACCCCCAGACTTTGGGGATGTCTGGGATCCATCCCTTGAAGGGGGGGCTCCCCCCCCGTCGGAGGTCCGTCCGGCCGTGGGACGGTCCCCGCCTCCTGCTGCCACGCCACGGGATGTCTGGCCGCCCGCCAGACCACCGCCTCCTGCTGCCACGCCACGGGATGTCTGGCCGCCCGCCAGACCACCGCCTCCTGCTGCCACGCCACGGGATGTCTGGCCGCCCGCCAGACCACCGCTTCCTGCTGCCACGTCATCGGGGGTCCGGGCGTCCGCCGGATCACCGCCTGCTGCCACGTCATCGGGGGTCCGGGCGTCTGCCGGACCATCGCTGTCTCCTGCCGCCACGCCGACGGAAGTCTGGGCCTCCGCCAGACCACCGCCGTCTCCTGCCGCCACGCCGACGGAAGTCTGGGCCTCCGCCAGACCACCGCCGTCTCCTGCTATGCCGTCTGCGGTCTGGGCGTCCGCCAGACCACCGCCTGTTCCTGCAACGCCGTCTGCAGTCTGGGCGTCCGCCAGACCACCGCCTGTTCCGGCTACGCCGTCTGCGGTCTGGGCGTCCGCCAGACCACTGCCTCCTGCTGCCCGAAGCCGGTACCACGCCCGTTTCTGGTTCCCCGACCGGCTTCGAGCCCCTCCCTCCCACCCTTGGACTTTTTTGGGATGTCTGGGATCCACCCCTTGAGGGGGGGGCTCTGTCACGCCCAGAGACTCTTGTTTTTAGTTTTCATGTTTAGGTTATGCTTTTGTTTTCAGTCCATCTTTAGTTTTTGTCATGCCTTAGTTTCCCTGCACTCTGTTTATTAGTTCACTCACTTCACCTGTGTTTTTTCCCTCAGCTGCACTCACTCCCCAATCACTCTCACTCCCTATTTAGTTTCCTGCCTCCCCTTTCAGTTTTGCCGGATCTTTGTTGCTGTTGTTGCTGTTGTTGGTGGATTGTCATGTTTGCCGTCCAAGTTCCACGAGCCCGGTCAAGTTAAGTATTTATTATCGATGCCATGTTAAGTGTTTTGTTTTTCCAAGTATTTATTAAGTCAAGTATTTTGAATCCGGCTCTGCCGCGCTTTTTGTTTTTTGTGAATGAACCCGTTACCTTTTTTTGAAAGTCCGCATCCGTGTCCTCCCTAAAACACCACACCCTGATAATAGTGATCACGTTGGTCCAGAGCCAATTTGAACACTATAAGCGGTTGATTACTAAAACCAAATTTGTATTACAGTACAGGTATTTCACTTGTTTTTTTATGCAGAATATCATCTAAATGCCATTTGTATCGTTTTTCATTGAGAAAAATGAAACGGATAGCTTCAGCATTTACTGAATTTTATTATCATGCAAGTTTAATTACAGTACTGCGCAGTGCGCAGACATACTGTAGGCTAACTCAAATACAGTACGGACTTATTCTCTGCTGTGCCGCTGGTGCATTTTTTTTCTTACAAGTCAGAAAATAAAGTTTGAATTCAATCCGCCTTTCAGCACCCTGCTGGGATCTATGCTCCTCCGTGCCGGTGTTCTGTCGATTTGTGCTACTTGGCGTGAAAACGAAACTTAGAAAATCGGCTCGGCGCATGCGCAAAACCACAAAGTAGCAATTCTCGACAAGTAGGAGAAATCGACTGAACACCGGCCTCCCATCTTACAAGAACCAGCCTGGAGCTTCCAGCGGCCACACGCGCATTCAATCCGCTCTCCAGCACCCATCCTCGGACACATGCTCCTCCATGACTTCCTTTTTCCAGCCATGATTCGCGCGCTTGCTGCCCGGTGTCAACTCGTTACGTTAGCTAGCGAGGCAGAAGCAGACGTCCAGAAAGGAATCAAGGGAGTAAAAAATAAAATAGCTACACGTAGTTTTAAAATTATTTATGCACATGTTTACATTCATAAAATGGCCAAAAATGAACATTATAAGCGGATTTCTTGATCACTATAAAAAAATTATTTAAACAGCATTTGTATAGAAATGATTCCGTCCCAAGCCTTTTGATCTATATAAGCGGTTGATTACTATATCCGTGACCACTATAAGCGGTTTCCACTGTATTACGATTGGCCTGTCTCCTATGCCCTTCGGGGGTCTGAGTTGGAAAAACTGCGCTATGTAACTTTGCTGGACCGGCCCGGGAGCTGAGCGGAAGTACTTCGACTTGCTTTCTGGCACACCTACCGCAAAAACAAATAGACCCCTCTCACGCTCCCAGGTACATTTGATTACTCTTACTATCTCGGTCGACATAGCTTGCACCTTCTTACTCCTCGCCGGTTCGTCAACAAACGTGAAAAGTGAAAGTGAAAGGGTGTTGTATTTACGACAGTGTAACCGTACATTACCTCCAAGCCTGTAGGGGGAGCTCCATAATGGGCTTTTTGAGAAGTTACCTTGTATTGCTTTAAGCCACTGAGGTGTTTTGCTTGTTAAAACCTAATTGACGCGCTTGGACCATACCATCACGGATGAATGAGTACCCTGTTGCCTTTGAGTTTATACAAACAACTCCGTTTATTTGCCTCTCATGGTCTGAATCACGTCTCATGATTTCATCCGTACGGAGCACAAATGATCAATAGACAGCGGTCAAAAACTGTTTGTTGTCCGGAAACACCTGACGAGCCCCCAAACATACATACAATATATATAGGCTGACCCGCCAATCACAATCCGACAACAATTAACAGATCTGCTCTTACACTGCAAGTCCTGCAAAGCAGTTCTAACCCAGCACACTTTAACATTTACAGATCACACCAACACCAAAGAACCAATTCAGGCTCATAGAAGCAAGCAACAAGTGTCCATCAGTATATGATATATACTCTGAGCTCCAACTCAGTCTGCCAGAATCACAAAGAGATGAGCAGAGAATCCACTAAAGGATTGCACAATGCCCATTTCTTCCTCTACCCCTTACTAAACTGCCTCAGGGCCGTTAATGGAACAATCCATTTCAAATAATTGGAGCCTTAATGTGATCTAACGGGAAGGAGGATTTAAGAAGAAGAAACAGCCCCAGTCAGCATTAAAAGTGCTCCTGTTAGGATAATCAGAGCATGATATTAAAGATAAAACACACAGACAGGATTGAAGAAACTTCTAGAAATCTAAAGAACAATCAGTACCTCGTCAGTTTCCATTTAGTCAGCAGAGTTTCATCTCATGGCTACAGTCGTTCCAGGGCTTCACTCCCCATCAGAACACACATGGAGGAAGCTGGAACCAGGTCAGAGCCAGCATGTCAGTGACATGATGTTACAGCTCAAAGGAAAGAGGATTTTAAAGCTGTCCTCATGTTACAAGCTGACCCAGCGTAGCTCCTGTCTGCCTTCAACAATCTGTTGAAGACTCCTCTCTTCAGAGAACTGCTCCTCTCCTGACACCTGAACACACCTCACCTGCTCTTACCTGCACTTCTGCACTTGTTCTGCTTCTCCTCGGTCATTTGGACAGATTTCTATGGATTTAACACTCAGCGTACAGACCAGGGTTTCTGCCTGCACTGGGATGTTGTTTCCTCACTTGTGAGTCACTTTGGATCAGAGCAGCTGCTGAATGGCTCAATGGAAATGACCTTAATGTCCATGATGACTGTAGAGAAACATTCCAGCAGAACTGTGAGTATGAGCCATCTTTGTAGAGACTGGATGTTTTAGGCTGTCGCTCTCAGCTGTTTCCCAGATATTTGCCACATAGCTGTGAAAGCTGCCTTATACTCAACATGTAGAGATATAAAACTATGGAGCTGATGGATGGAAAAGTCACATGAAATCACTTAAAGTGACTTTATTCCAGCAGCAGCTCAAAGCAGCAGATTCATATTTATCTGGACATGTGAATGAAAACATTCAGGATTAAATAAACCTCTTTAAAATGTCTCGCTTTTATTTATGCTGCATTGAAGTTTCATTTGGATCATTTTCCACTCCAAAGCTTTGAAATCTGCACAGTTTTTATCTTTGAACCTTCAGAAAAATTCTCTTAATAAGCAGAAAAAGTTGAATGAAAGTTGAAATAAATAAAGACAGCAGTGAAGAAGAAGCTCCCTCAGCTCAGTGTGTTTGGGACTCTGTCTGAGATGGAGGTGAAATATGTGAACCTGGGCTGTGGTTTACTGCTCTCTTCATGTCACAAACACTGTTTGACATCTGTTCATCTGAAGGTTTTTGTACAGGCTGCAGGGATCATTTCTCACTGTGGACCTCTCTTCTCACAGCTGCAGTAGTAGGTGGCTGAATGATCGAGTTTAACTTTCTGTATCTGCAACTCACAGACGTTCTGTTTATTCACAGCTGAGAAATCATCTTTCTGAGGATGACCATAACCTTTATTAACATAACCACTATTTTTGTTAATCCCAAGAATCACTCTGAATGTTTCTGTTTCTTTCTTCTGGTACCAGTATACATAACTAGCATCACACTGGTCAGTTCCACAGCTGAAGGAGACACTTTGACCAACTCTCCCGGTCAGCGTTAACTGGTCCTGAGTCAGCTCTGCTGCCATGGCAACCAGCGCTGCAGAGACACAGACAGACAGACGAAGGTCAGTGGGACGGCGTTTGTTCCAGGTGGAGTTTGCTGGCTCCTGATTGGCTGGAAACACTCACCTGAACACAGACAGCACAGAGCAGCGGCTGGGAGGAAAAGCATTTTGTGCAGCGGTGTTTCCTCTGGTGAACCTGGGGAGAAGTGGCGCTCTGAGGCAGCTGAGGCCAAACAAGGACGAGCTGTGAGATCAGAGCAGGGCCACGTGCTTTCTGACAGCTCCTCAGAGCTCCCATCAGCCCCTGCTGTGGGCCCACAGATAAGACTGCTGCTGCTGACTGACAGCTCAGCCCAAGCTGCTGTGTGCTTTGTGGTCTGGATTTGAATCTGACAGCAGATGAAAAAATGGGGTCACATGATGCAGAAAGACTAAAAAACATTCATGTTCCCACAGACACATTCAGCTTGGTGGTGAATTTAGTAACACGCTGTGTTATCTGTTGCATCTGTAAGCAGCTGTGAACAGAAACAGCACGGCTGTTATTACTGTGTTATGCTGATGCATGGAAGCAGCTGAATGATTGTGCTGTAAACACTGAGAACAGCCTGCAGATGTGGCTGTTGGGCTGCTTTTGCTGCACAGTCGGTGCAGACAACATGCAGCAGCTTGAAAGATAAATGTGAAATCACACAGAGTTCAGGAGGTGCAGGTCACATCTTCTGTCAGGTTTGAGAAAAATAGTGATGCTTTAACTTCCCCAGAATACATCATCAAATAATAAAGAAGCTGTCATCAAAGTTGGAGGTAATTATTTCATTTAGAACATTTAGAATGTGTCAGATTTTCAGGAGAAGATATTTAGATTTCATCAAGCTTCAGAATGTGTAATAATTAGGTCATAACAAGAATGTGCCACCAAGCTGGTAAAAAAGTACGCCTCCGTCATTATACCACAGTGTAGCGTTACCTGATAATGTAAAAGGATTTTTTTTTTCGAACTTTTTATTTTCCATTAACCATTTTATACAAACATATACACAATTCACTCTTTGTCCCGTTTCACATTTGACATCTTATTACTTTCACATTTACACAGACCCTTTTAAACACTTTAACCTACCGTAAATATTCCCGACTGACTATTCCAACTAACACAAGTCCTCGATATAGGCAAAAGTAAAGAAAAATATATTTCTCACAAATATCCATTAACTCACTCAGAGATTGTGGTTATCTTTAACATCTCTGACCATGTAAATCCGCATTAATTACAGTGTAAGGAACAACAGTGAACATCGGAAAACTAAAAACTAAGGTAATAAAAATACATAACACCAACTAAACTCAAGGAAAAAAATAAAAAAATAAAAAAAAGAATAAAAATAAGAAATAAAAAAAGAATAAGAATTTACCAGAAGTTCTCACTGTCTCAATAAACCTTATTTAACCTCGTATGTAGGGCACCACCTTCAAAGAAGGAAATTCTGGTATGTTAAGTTAATATTTCAGTTAATATTCAGTCTCACATCTCGCTACTTTCATAAATTCTTGTTTGGTTGGACAGACATTACGTAAAGAAAGCATACAACACAACCTGTGGTTATACATATATATAGATATATGAACTATTTATTAAAACGATGTGACCAAAGACATGAACCTTAAAACAAACAGGAGATGCGTTGAATATGGGTGATTATATACAACACTTAGTGAATGGAAAATAAAATAGGGGGGGGGGGGGGGTCCTTTGGTTGTGGATGACTTTCATGGACTTTGCAGTTGGCTGGACGGTCGCTTCTTTTCCACCAGGAAACAGGAACTGGCTGTTATCGAGGACTTCACCGCACAGAATGACAAAAAAACTATGTGATAACGTGCAGCAGCGGAGGTTAAAAACGTGCGACGTAAAAAGAACATGGATGGTGATGGAGGAACAAAAACACAGAAAACGTGTATCTTTAGACTACTTCATTCTGTTTCTATCTCTGTTCATCTGTACAGTTATGACATATGAATAGCGAACCCAACAATGTTATTTTCCTGTGTTAACAATGGAGTACAAAAAGATACAGAAGGGACATCGTTTAACAGTTGCATTACTGCATATAACTGTCCAGTTTACTGACTCCGTTTGGATTTAACTGTTCAACACTACAGACCACTATGGGGCAGTGTGGTTCCATAGGCGGGTTAGTCATTTTTCCAACAGGGTTATTTCAAGCTTTCATAGGCCGAAGTTTGTTGTAAATGAGGAGATTTCCGTCTCTTCCTTTGTGTAGACTTCCCACATCTGGTCCTGACCCAGAAAAACATCCCCACAGGAATGCTTGCATCTTCCAAAGGTTTATGGTATATTAATTCCACACTGGAGCGTGCTACAAATGAATTTATCCATCTCATGAACCCACTGAGATAGCTTTCTCCAGTTGCTTATTCTAGTCTCAGTTTCTCAAATACAATAAAAATCCATAAAGTGTTTCATGATCATTTTTAGATAAACACAATAAACACATTTAAGTGTCCCTGAATGGATTTATGGTGACGGATAAAGTCTCTAATGATTTTATAAATAAATGATTTTCTCAGCTCAGTGGATGGCTGTAACTGTCATTGTGTTATTAAGGTGAAAAGCCACAGCTAACGGTGTGGAGGCCGCAGAGCAGGAACCCACACAGCTGCAGCAAAGGAAGTCAGAGTGTCTGTCAGCAGGTTTTTCTGTCCTAATAACCACTGAGAACAGATTCATATCTGCTGCTGCACACACTCATCAACCCCCCTCTCTGCTGTTTGTCTTTTCTCTGCTTCCTGGAAACCTTTTTACCACTGAGCCCTCCGCCCACACAGCTGAACGGAGCTCAGTCACTTATTCATTTATTCACAGGGTAAGAGAGGAATAAAGAGAGCAAATGAAATGAGAGGAAGAGACTTAACACCACAGTCAAAAGGCTGTCAACATACCTAACCTGTAAACAAGCAGAGAAACAAACAACAACAAGCTTATTTTCCACTTTATTGAGAATGTTGAAGTGAATAAATGTGAAGAAGCAAACACACTGTGCACATACAGAATATTAAAAAGAGAGAAATGTTGTTAAATGCTGAAACATCTACAAGGCAGCTGATAATTCAGCTTCATTTAGTTTCTCCCACACATCCTGAGTAAGGTTGGTGAACGCTGATCAAAGTGATGAACCAGATGAACGGATGAGATGTGATGGTGAGAAAAGGCCAGCAGAAAACAGTCAGTCAGCATGTGTGCAGCCGGTGGACGCTCCCTTGTTTCTGAGGATCATCAGCAGAGAGAGTCCACAGCAGCACACCAGACTCTTCACTATCAGCAGCGTGTACAGCAGGCACAGCAGCTTCACCCTCAGCTCAGACTGGAAGGAGGCTGACAGCTTCACAGGCTGAGGAGGAACCGAGGTCGCTGCTGGATCAGATGCTGGAGACGTTTCTTCTGGCAGATGTGCAGGAGCTGCTGCTGTTGGTGGTGGAGCTGCTGCTGTTGGTGGTGGAGTAGCAGGAACCTCTGAAAGAGAAAAGGTTTGGAGTTGCAGTGAGAAATGTCCGTCCTCTGCTCCTCTGCTCTCTTTGACAGCGTCTCCACATGAAGCTGAATCCCTGCTGAACACAGTCACCGAGCCTTGGTTACCTTGTTGTGTTTGGGCCTCCACTCGGCCCCCCTCGTGCTCCACGGAGCAGCTGTATTTATACGTGTGGAGAGAGTCGCTATCAACCGCTCTGATGGCGGCGGAGCGTCCCGACCGCTGGAAGTTTGTTTGCCATCCCTCAGCAGGGGGCAGCTCCTCCAGACCACCGTTCTTCTTCTGTCTTTTCCAGGAGAAGCGGACCAGAGGAGGAAACATGCCTGAGGCCAGACACAACAGGGAGCTCCTCCCCTCCAGGTGGACTCTGGATGCTATCGGACACACGCTCACCACGGGCTTCACCACCTGCTCATCTGGAGTTGGACAGCAGCAACAAGCAGCACACACACACATTCACACAGTCAGCAGCAGCTTCCAAAGGGACATTTTTGTCCCCTTTTAAAACGACATAAAAACATCATATATTAATATATTTTTCCACTTTTTTTCATAAATCTTTTATTCCACTTCAGTTCTGATCATAATTACCAAGTTTTCAATTGTTTTTCTCAAAATTAACCCTTTAGATGCCAATTTGAACTTTTTAGCCCAAATTTTAAGCCTTTAGGTGCCAGTATTTACATATATATGTATAGATGTGTATATTTCAAATATGGAATGCAAAGTGGAATTATTGAGTAGGGGTAATTATGGTCTGGGATATATCAATGATTAGCAACAACATTGATTTTTAGGGATTTTTAGTTTTTTTGTTATGCCTGATTTAAAAAAAAAAAAACTCCTTAATTTCTGAAAAGGGACATTTTTTCATAAATCTTTTCTTCCACTTCAGTTCTGATCATAACCACCAAGTTTTCAATTATTTTCCAAAAAAATTAACCCTTTAAATACTAGTGTATATGAGGTAAACACCAATTTCTGTTAAAACACACACACACAAACTGCTGTATTTTCAATGTATGCAATGCAAAGTGAAATATTCTATGGGGGATTATTAGGTCTGGGATATGTCATTCATGAGCTACAACATCAGTTTTTACAGATTTTTAGTTTTTCTGCAATGGCAGATTAGAGAAACGGCTCAGGTGTGCCATAGTCTAATGCTGTATTCATTATAATGGATGTCTATGGGAGCCGTTTCTGTAATATATAAACCAGTTTTTAAATGGTTAAATTTCTGAAAATAATTTAAAACTTATGATCAGAACTGAAGTGGAATAAAAGATCTATGGGACCGAAGTGCAGACCGAGCAGTCCCCTGCTTCCCAGCAGGTCTGACTTTTTCCTGGAGAACCATTTTGTGATGCAAATGTATTACTCTGTTGAACGCATATTGTTCTGAGAAGCAAAACACTTTATTTTTTAAACCCCAGCCAACTAGCCGGACTACCTTCATCAACACCAAAACGAGGCTGGAACTCTGCTCACAGGACGCAGCAGGGGGTAAGAAGATGTTCAGAAATGATGTTGCTGATATGGGATGTTACACAGCTTCATGTCAAAAGAGGCGAACTATCCCTTTAATATCATCTATCTGTGTGGCCCTGTGATGAACTGGGGACCCACCCAGGGTGGCCCCCACCTCTGGCCCAGTGGCAGCTGGGATAGACTCCAGCCCCTCCACCCCTGAATAGGATGGAGCGGCTGTAGAAAATGGATGGAGGCAAATGTCCTTCTGACCAACATTTACTTTGGTCTCATCACCAGAAAACAGCAAATCAGATTTTTGGAAGGATTTTTCAGCCAGTTGAAACTTTTCTGAATAAAGACAAAAACAACAAAGAGTTCATGTGTGTAAAAGTCTCCGTA
Organism: Odontesthes bonariensis; assembly: GCF_027942865.1. Classification (NCBI taxonomy): domain Eukaryota; kingdom Metazoa; phylum Chordata; class Actinopteri; order Atheriniformes; family Atherinopsidae; genus Odontesthes; species Odontesthes bonariensis. Next base: position 3,362,104 of record NC_134519.1, read on the forward strand.
GATTTATAACCATCACATCTCTGACCACACTAATGATGATGTAATGATTTCATTTTAAAGGACATGTTTGACATGTCTTACACATTTACATCCAAATACTTTTCTTCTTTTAATCAAACTTATTTCTTAATATGAAACTTTTCTTCTGATTTTTCCATTCTGTTCATCAGTCTTGAAACATACAAACAGAAGCGTTTGAGCTTTAATAAGTTGCCTCATATCGTCTGTCAGAATTGAACTTACTGACTAAAATATGCTCAAAATCTCCTTCAAACATGGTTTCATATTCAGTTATTTTCACTTCTTTTTTAGCTTCTTTTCCAAAACAATATTCAGTCTGAAAAAGATGAACATCTGAGCGAGTAACTGTTTCATGGACTTATTTTGAGTTGGAACTGATTTAAAACACAGAAGCACACAGATAGAAAACTAATATTTAACATCAAATCTCCTGTAATAAATATCAACCCAACAGAATCACTGAGATGATCAATAACTAAATATCTGTGACATCACTAACAGTTAAGTTCAGTTGTTCCTGAGATTTAAACAAATACAACTGAACTGTACAAACAGGTGCAACTTTAATCCCAAATGTGACAGAAAACATGTCGAACTTTAACTGGAGCGTTCTGCTTTAATGTTAAAGTCAAATACGGCCTTTAAGTCAGACTTCATATTCGCCTCCAACTACTTTGTAAAACAGATTTTCTCCTTTACTATTTAGATTTATATCAGAAAGGAAAAGAAGACGAAGTGAGTTTGAGCCGTTATATGTCCACCAATGTTTTCTCTGAAGGTTCATTAACAGCTGTTTACTCCAGTTCAAACATGATGAATATCTGAATTTAACTTCAAAGTACGATAAACTGTCTGATCTGTAAATTCATCTTCAGCTTTTATTCTGTTTTACTTCAATTTAACATTTTAAAAAGACTTCTTTAATTCACAGGATAAAAATGACTTCTAAATATTTGAATGATGAATAATTATCGTCTTCATCTTATTTCAAATGAAACATGTTTAAATGATCATTCTGAGTAAATATCAAATCACTTTTCTGTTTGAATCTCATCCTGTTTTTGAACAACAGATGTGACAGAATCCCTGAGACCATCAAACCCTAAATCTTTGGAACATCACTAATATTTGCAGAAATAAAGAATAAGTTTAGCTGTTCAGTGAGATTTCAACATGTTTTCAGAAATGATTGAGCTTTTCTTCTGGAACAATGGCTGCAGGATGAATTCTCTGCTAATGATGAACAAACTAACATGTAAAGCCTGAAGCAGCAGAAACTGACTTTAAACACATTTGAGCTTCTACAATAAAACAACTGAAGGAAAAGAAATGTTTGTTCTTACCTGTTACAAACAGTTTAGTTCCAGAGCCAAAGATGTAGTAGTAGCCGTAGCCTCCCCCACACAGTGAGTGAGAGTGATACAAAAACCTGTCTGCTGCTGAATGTGGCAGCTGAGCTGAACAGCCCAAATGATGAAGCAGTATCATATTTCAGCTCCATGATGTGTTTCTCTAATGTTCAGATCAACATGAGCGTCTCTTCTGCTCTCTTCTTTCAGCCTGGTGTTATTCTGAAATGTTCTTCCTTCTGCTCTGTGTGTGCATGTAAGCGCCTCTGCAGCAGCAACAGAAAGCAGCTGCAACAGGGGCACAGACTCTGCCTCAACTTCTCAATATGTCTGACAGGCACTGAGGCAAAAAATGGGAAGTGATCCATGTGATTTGGAGCTGGCCGCCAGCAAGACCCCAGCAGCAGGGAAAAGAAGTCCTTTAGAAGTCTGGACCGCGTTATTCAGTGAGGAAGTCGGCCAGTAGACCAGTGATACCATGTGATGGAGCAGCTCAGTGGAACCGCTGGGATGGTGGGTCATGCTCTCAGTCTTTCTAAGATGTTGGAGTTTTCCAAGCTGTCTTTGAAGGCAGATTACTGATTCCCTTCACCTCAGAGATTTTTCCCTGTGCGTTTCCAGCCTTCTGCTTCTGCCATCCTGAACTTCTTGGTGTTGTTGAAGTCGTATTTTGACTTCCCCGAGTTGGTTGGTGCGAGAGAATAAAATGACGGAGAGAACGGAGTACAAACTGCAGTTATTTATTACCAAGGATCCTTGGGGAACACGCAGTACAGAAAAAGTCTGCTCTCAAGCCAAGCGCCCTGTGTTCTGAAGCCGCGCTCCCTCGTGGTGTAGACTTATCCCGTTGTAACCCCACCCATGTGTGCTTATCTTTAGTCTTCACCTCTTTAATGCCTGACTCCTTATGTGTGTGTGCGTTGTCTTCACCCCCCTCTCACCCTTGCCCTTAACGAACTTCTTCTTTCTGATGTCTACTCTCTCCAGACACCAGACTTTTCAACTCTTGCCCTTCCTTTTGTGTTACGTCTTCCCAGAGCTTCAGACATTCAGAACACAGTGCACTTTTCCGTTTCCTAATATATGATTGTTACAGAGTATATGTTTATAAGTAGCAATAGAAGCAAGCATAGAAGTGCATTCAAAATAGAGTATAAGATATAAAAGTATAAAAAGAACATTAAATTGTGACATCATTGTATTAGTCTCATAAATTCCCCCTTTTGATCTCTAATCAGAGATCCCTCTCATGCTTTCATATGAAGCCCATTTCCTACCAGGACTAAGTACTAAAAAACAGGCAATAATTAGGAATTAAGATCTCCCGACTGATGTCAGGACAGCTGAGTCGCTGCCCTCTCTGCAGGAAACATTACCCTGATCCGCCCTCTGAGGACATCACCTGTTTCCTCCCAGCTCCTTACGCACTTATTTGTTTCTAAATTTTCTTCCCATTTCTCTCGGTACCTAACTTACCGCTCTTACTCTAGCACTAGTTATGCTCTGTGACCTGAAGTTCTTTTGCCTACCGATGTGGAACACACTTATTGTAAGTCGCTTTGGATAAAAGCGTCTGCAGAATGACCGTAATGTAATGTAATGTAATGTAATGTAATGAACATTCTGGATCTCTGAGATGTTGAGCAGAGACGGCCTCATGGTCTCAGACGTCGGCTACATCACAATCCTGGACCGAGCTTTGTTCGGCACGTGGACTCTTATGATGAACTCAAGCCGTATGGAGTCTGTGCCAATGGCGCAGTGGATGGGTTTTCCAGGATGGTTATTTGGCTTCATGGAAGGCAAGGCAAGTTTATTTGTACAGCACAATTCAACAACAAGGCGATTCAAAGTGCTTTACAGGAACAGTAGAAATAAAAAGCACAATTTAGATTTTAAACAAAAAAGAAAGAAATAAGAACAATAGATAAAATCAGGAGTTAAAATGTGATTAAGTTTTGAGCTTTATTCAAACGCAGCTGAAAATAGGTGTGTCTTCAGCCCGGACTTAAACACACTGAGTTTCAGCTGATCTGAGGCTTTCTGGGAGTTTGTTCCAGACATGTGGAGCATAGAAGCTGAATGCAGCTCCTCCATGTCTAGTTCTGACTCTGGGAACTGATAGAAGACCGGATCCAGATGAGCTGAGGGGTCTGGAAGGTTCATACTGGGTCAGGAGGTCACTGATGCATTCTGGTCCTGGACCATTCAGAGCTTTATAGACCAGCATCAGAACTTTAAAGTCTATCCTCTGATGGACAGGCAGCCGGTGTAAAGACCTCAGAGCTGGACTGATGTGGTCCAGTTCTTTGGTCTCAGTGAGGACTCGAGCAGCAGAGTTCTGAATAAGCTGCAGGTGTCTAACTGACTTTTTAGGTAGACCTGTAAAGATGCTGTTACAGTAATCAAGCCGACTGAAGATGAATGCATGGACTAGTTTTTCCAGGTCCTGCTGACACATCAGATCCTTTAACCTTGATATATTCTTAAGGTGATAGTAGGCTGACTTTGTTACTGCCTTAATGTGTTTTTCCATATTTAGGTCTGAGTCCATCAGTACACCCAGATTTCTGGCCTGGTTGGTAGTTTCTAGGTGTATAGATAGAAGTTCTGTGGTGACCTGTAATCGTTTCTCTTTGGCTCCAAAGACAATTACCTCTTTTTTTTTGTTTGTTTTGTTTTTGTTTAGCTGGAGAAAGTTGTGGCACATCCAGTCATTAATCTCCTCAATGCATTTACCACGAGCCTGTACAGGGCCTCGGTCTCCTGGTGACGTTGTAATGTATATCTGCGTGTCATCTGCATAGCTATGGTAGTTTATTCTGTTGTTTTTTATAATCTGTGCCAGTGGGAGCATGTAGATGTTAAACAGAAGAGGTCCCAGGATGGAACCTTGGGGAACTCCACATGTGACTCTTGTGTGCTCAGATGTAAAGTTACCTATTGATACAAAGTACTTCCTGTTTTCTAAGTACGTTTTTAACCAGTTTAGTACAGTTCCGGAAAGACCCGCCCAGTTCTCCAGTCGTTTGAGTAACATATTGTGGTCAACTGTATCAAATGCATGCATACTCCACAAATAGTAATCCTGAAATTATTGCTGGATATTTCATTTCAGAAGGTGAGAAAAGAGGGGGGACTGCATCCAGGATTCATACAGACATGGAGACAGAGAATGGTACAGCCTCGATGCCATTCTTATAGACTCAACACTCAACACTTCCTGGCACAGGAGAGAGGAAGCACAGCCTTTTATGGTATCATTTTGGGCATGGAGTATGCAAATCTACTACTAAAACAGGTGAAGTGAATGAAGGTGATGGCAAAGCAACAGAAACTATGAGGAAAACATGGCTAAACTAAATACTGGACTTAAGCCCAATTCGCACGGGATAAGTATTACCTATGGACCCCCCGTAATTCGGAATAATTGCGGAGAATGTCTGAGTTCTTAGTCCTGTGCGAATGCGCCATGTCCGTGATTTGTGGGGTAATAATTCCGCCACGAATTACCTACTGTATTTCGGCGAAACACAGACGTCCTGTGGTAATTTAAGTCCCGTCTGAACGCACACCTGTGTGTTCAACCTATGTGTACAACCAGGTACAACGGGGCAAAACAGGAAGTTACGACAATTACGGAATATCCGCTCATGATGTCTGTGATTTCAGTAAATTACAGACTTTTGCTTGTCCCGTCCGAATGCGCCACAAAAAATTACAGAGGTGCGGGGGTAGTTGCGAATTACCAGTGATCCATAGGTAATACTTATCCCGTGCGAATTGGGCTTTAGACTAGAAAACTAAGGCATGAGGGAAAACTAAAAACTAAACATGGACTTAAAACTAAGACATGATTAACACATAAAACACCGAACTAAAAACATGGGGAGAAATCCCATGGAAGACTTTCAAAGATTCTTCAGCCTTGATCACAATGACAGCTATGCTAGAAAGTGCTTGATGTTAGCATCCAGCACCCACAGCCAGCGTATAGAGAGCAGGTGGGCTTCCTTAAGGAAACACCGTGCACTGGATCAACCTTTTCAGACATCCCAAGTCTCCCTGAAGTTCCGGGAGTCTCCCTGATATTGATAGTTAATCACGGATGCCCGCGAGTCGGCTAAAATATCCCGGATTTTAGACTATGCGAGGGAGTGTTTTTTTTATTTTTTTCAATGCGAGTGAGAGCGTGCAGGCAATAAAATAACTCGTGCACCATGCACGTTTTGAGAGAGAGGGGTGTGAAACCTGTGCGTATCTGTCCAAAGCGATGCTCTGTTCAACCAGCGTTCAGGGCGACTGCTTGTCAGAGGGCGCGCTGATTGGTTTAGTCAGCAAAATTAGCCAATAACGTTCGGTGTGGGAGGGCTTCGATTTACTCTCTGACAGCCACCTAAGTTACCACTCAAAACTGTGCATCCTGCCAAATGGCAGAGGGTGAATCCTCGAGTAAAAAACTAAAATATAAGACTCATTTTACAGCAGAATATACTAAAGTGTATCCATGTCTAGAGAAGGTGAAGAATGATGACAGCGTGGCGAGGTGCACTGTATGCAGCAGTGACTTCAGTGTTGCCCACAGCGGACTTAAAGCTGCAGTCTGCAGGATTTGTTGTTGTCATACGTAAAGTCCTTCTTTTTGGCATTTTAACAGTTTACATGATCTATCAGAACGCTTGAAGTTGAAAACGGTGACCTCCGTAGTTGCAAAATGCAAGAAATGCTTATTTTTTAACCGAAAAATAAAAAGTTATTCAACTTCCTGTCCCGCCCCATCAAAACACATGAGAACTCGTGCACGTACACGACTCCTCATTCATCAACTCACCTGTCATTTGCGATCATGGAAGACACAGTAAGTAGACTAGCCCGTAATGAAGTTCAATAGTCCAGATAAATAAGCGTGGGGACGAGCCTACCTTGTATCGCGCGTGCACAATCGGTGATTGACAGACAGCAGAGCCCAGCTCGTAACCTGATTGGTTACCTTTTACCGGTCCGGTCTGCAATTTTGTAAACAAACCTGCTGGCTTTGGAGGGACCTAGCGGGACATATAGGGGACCTAGAGAACTCTTTTTTTTTTTGTATTGGGGTATTTAATGTACTACTTTCAGAATCCCCGGACAGTTCCAGGCATTATGCTTGAAAAAGAGTTGCAGACTGCAGCTTTAATGACTGTAAAACATGTGGAGGTAGGCTGCATTTTATTTCTGTTGGTTAAATGCTGTTATAAAATAAAGCAAAACATATCAAAGACTTATTTAAAGTATCAATACACATTTAGTTACTAAATTGTGTAGGCCTATATCTAACTAGCCAGCTACAGTATCTAACTATCTATATCCAGCCTGTCTGAGCCTTTTAAAAAAATCCCCGTTTTAATATGTTGATAAATAAGCAAAATTAGAGACACCCAAAAGTAAATAGGCGGGGGGGGGGGGGGGGGGGGGGGTCGATAAGCATCTCCCTGAAATGAGTTTTTGGAACTTGGGATGTCTGCCTTTTTCAAACACTGAAGGACTCAGATCATTTCACCGGTGACTTCTTGGATAAGCAGCTGCTTCTTTTTACCTGTTTAAACAGCAGTGAGGTGTGTATGTGTGTATTTAAAGGAGAGAAAATACTGTATGATCAGGATATGCTTTTGGATACAGAATATGTGGTTGTGAACACGTCTCTTTGATCACCTTTCAGGAAGAACTCCAAAATGTTGCTCACTGATGGAACACCCACATCATTCAGAGCAGAAAGGCGTTTGCTGCTCGTGGCAACAATTGTTGTGATGAGACAGTGTTCTCATTATCATCTCATATTATTATTCGGGTGTCCTGGTGAGGGCAGATGAGGAACAGGTGTGATGGCAGGAGCAATCCAGACTCCATCCAAGAGTCCCAGGAATAATGCTCAGCCGAAGACTCAGAAAACAAAAATAAAAACAACAGCCAAGCATGATCGCAACACAAGGTGGTTAAATTTAGATATGAAGAAAGACTTGATGACCGTTAGAACATTCTGTTGTGATCAAAGAAAAATGAAACCTCCCCTTTTCTTAGATGAACACACAGAGTGTGTTGGAGACTGTAAAGGAAAATTAATTCTTATATGCATAGTACTGAGTGTTACTGTGTATAACCTGTAATAACCTCCTGCAAAGATACCAACCCGTTTTTCTCTTTTCCTTCCAGATGGGTGACACACCTGACATATTCTGGAGGACCTGCTTCTGTAAAAAGAAGTCCATAAGGTCATTAGCAGCATCCAGTTTTTGCCAGCAGGTGCTGCTAATTTATAAAACAACAAAGGTTAAAACAAGGCGCGGCTGAGCCGGATATCAAAACTAAACTGTGGAAAATAAAACATGAATATCACTGCGACAAGAAAATAAAACAAAACAAAAGACTTAACATGACATGGAAAAAACACTTATCTCGGCGTGGCTTGACGTGATAAGGGAATGGTGAGATCGGGGAAACTAAATGGTGAACTGAGAGTGATGGGTGAGTGAGTGCAGCTGGGGACGGATGGACAGGTGAAGGGAATGAACTGATGATCAGGCATGGGAAGTGAGGGAAAAACAATGGCAAGACTAAAATCAAGAACTCAAAAACCAAGACATGAAGCCTAAACCATGATACAACATAAAACTAAAAACATGGGGAAAACCCCATGGCCGTGACAGAGCCCCCCCTCAAGGGATGGATTCCAGAAATCCCAAAAAGAGGGTGGAAGGGAGGGGCTAGAGACTGCGGGTCTGCGGCCCTCCGGATTCTCTGGGCTCTGGCGCTAGCTCTGCTAGCTCCCTGGACTCTAGCTCTGCTAGCTCTGCTAGCTCTGCTAGCTCCCTGGACTCTAGCTCTGCTAGCTCTGCTAGCTCCCTGGACTCTAGCTCTGCTAGCTCTGCTAGCTCCCTGGACTCTAGCTCTGCTAGCTCTGCTAGCTCCCTGGACTCTAGCTCTGCTAGCTCTGCTAGCTCCCTGGACTCTGGCTCTGCTGGCTCTGCTGGCTCTGCTGGCTCCCTGGACTCTAGCTCTGCTGGCTCCCTGGACTCTAGCTCTGCTGGCTCCCTGGACTCTAGCTCTGCTGGCTCCCTGGACTCTAGCTCTGCTGGCTCCCTGGACTCTAGCTCTGCTAGCTCCCTGGACTCTAGCTCTGCTAGCTCCCTGGACTCTAGCTCTGCTAGCTCCCTGGACTCTAGCTCTGCTGGCTCTGCTAGCTCGCTGGCTCTGCTGGCTCTGCTGGCTCTGCTAGCTCTGCTAGCTCTGCTTGCTCCCTGGACTTGGAGTCTTGGACTGTGGTTTTGGAGAGGTGAGGGGGGGATCTGTACAGCGCTACTACCTTTTCAGGCTCCATGCCGAACATGTCCAGTAACGCAGCGCGCTGCACACTCCTGACCTCCGCCCAGATGGGTGACACACCTGACATATTCTGGAGGACCTGCTTCTGTAAAAAGGAGTCCATAAGGTCATTAGCAGCATCCAGCTTTTGCCAGCAGGTGCTGCTCGGTCCCGACCAGCTCCCAGAATGCCGCCGTGTCCATCGTTGGTGATTTCTTTCTGTCAGGGGTGGGTGGGTTTGGCAGGACACGGATGCGGACTCCAGAGGTGAGAAAGAAAACTTGGTTTATTTATAAAACAACAAAGGTTAAAACAAGGCGCGGCTGAGCCGGATATCAAAACTAAACTGTGGAAAATAAAACATGAATATCACTGTGACAAGAAAATAAAACAAAACAAAAGACTTAACATGACATGGAAAAAACACTTATCTCGGCGTGGCTTGACGTGATAAGGGAATGGTGAGATCGGGGAAACTAAATGGTGAACTGAGAGTGATGGGTGAGTGAGTGCAGCTGGGGACGGATGGACAGGTGAAGGGAATGAACTGATGATCAGGCATGGGAAGTGAGGGGAAAACAATGGCAAGACTAAAATCAAGAACTCAAAAACCAAGACATGAAGCCTAAACCATGATACAACATAAAACTAAAAACATGGGGGAAACCCCATGGCCGTGACAGTTTGCCAGATATTTGCCACATAGCTGTGAAAGCTGCCTTATACTCAACATGTAGAGATATAAAACTATGGAGCTGACGGATGGAAAAGTCACATGAAATCACTTAAAGATGTTATTTCAGCGTCAGGGGAAGAGAATCAGCTGACTGGTCCCAATGATACTATCAGCACATCATGAATGTCCTTGTGTAGATGCTTTGAGAAGCGTGTTGACCATGATGCCCTCACTGTGCACGTGTCCTGTTTCTGAGCTGGAATATGGTGCAAAGACCTCACATCAATGCAGGGAGCTTTCCTGCTCCTGTCTCAGTCTCAGTGCACTCTGGGTTCATCCTCTGGGAGCAGGAACATCCACAGCAAACTGATGGAAATCTGTCCTGATAAGCTGCTGCTAAAGGACAAAATCCTGAGCTGAGATCAGTCCCAGATCTGTCTCTGAGAATGGAATAAAGTGAAATGATGTGGTGAAATCTGCTGGAAGCTGTTCAACAACAAGTGCTGCTGGAAGTGTTTTCATGAAGAGCTCATTAACATTTCACAGGAGGAACGGACTTTATTCCAGCAGCAGCTCAAAGCAGCAGATTCATATTTATCTGGACATGTGAATGAAAACATTCAGGATTAAATAAACCTCTTTAAAATGTCTCGCTTTTATTTATGCTGCATTGAAGTTTCATTTGGATCATTTTCCACTCCAAAGCTTTGAAATCTGCACAGTTTTTATCTTTGAACCTTCAGAAAAATTCTCTTAATGAGCAGAAAAAGTTGAATGAAAGTTGAAATAAATAAAGACAGCAGTGAAGAAGAAGCTCCCTCAGCTCAGTGTGTTTGGGACTCTGTCTGAGATGGAGGTGAAATATGTGAACCTGGGCTGTGGTTTACTGCTCTCTTCATGTCACAAACACTGTTTGCCATCTGTTCATCTGAAGGTTTTTGTACAGGCTGCAGGGATCATTTCTCACTGTGGACCTCTCTTCCAGCAGCTGCAGTAGTAGGTGGCTGAATGATCGAGTTTAACTTTCTGTATCTGCAACTCACAGCTGTTCTGTTTATTCACAGCTGAGAAATCATCTTTCTGAGGATGACCATAACCTTTATAAACACGACCATTAACTCTGTTCATATAAAGAATCACTCTGAATGTTTCTGTTTCTTTCTTCTGTAACCAGAATACATTATTATCATAATCACACTGGTCAGTTTGTCCACAGCTGAAGGAGACACTTTGACCAACTCTCCCGGTCAGCGTTAACTGGTCCTGACTCAGCTCTGCTGCCATGGCAACCAGCGCTGCAGAGACACAGACAGACAGACGAAGGTCAGTGGGACGGTGTTTGTTCCAGGTGGAGTTTGCTGGCTCCTGATTGGCTGGAAACACTCACCTGAACACAGACAGCACAGAGCAGCGGCTGGGAGGAAAAGCATTTTGTGCAGCGGTGTTTCCTCTGGTGAACCTGGGGAGAAGTGGCGCTCTGAGGCAGCTGAGGCCAAACAAGGACGAGCTGTGAGATCAGAGCAGGGCCACGTGCTTTCTGACAGCTCCTCAGAGCTCCCATCAGCCCCTGCTGTGGGCCCACAGATAAGACCGCTGCTGCTGACTGACAGCTCAGCCCAAGCTGCTGTGTGCTTTGTGGTCTGGATTTGAATCTGACAGCAGATGGAAAAAATGGGGTCACATGATGCAGAAAGACTAAAAAACATTCATGTTCCCACAGACACATTCAGCTTGGTGGTGAATTTAGTAACACGCTGTGTTATCTGTTGCATCTGTAAGCAGCTGTGAACAGAAACAGCACGGCTGTTATTACTGTGTTATGCTGATGCATGGAAGCAGCTGAATGATTGTGCTGTAAACACTGAGAACAGCCTGCAGATGTGGCTGTTGGGCTGCTTTTGCTTCACAGTCGGTGCAGACAACATGCAGCAGCTTGAAAGATAAATGTGAAATCACACAGAGTTCAGGAGGTGCAGGTCACATCTTCTGTCAGGTTTGAGAAAAATAGTGATGCTTTAACTTCCCCAGAATACATCATCAAATAATAAAGAAGCTGTCATCAAAGTTGGAGGTAATTATTTCATTTAGAACATTTAGAATGTGTCAGATTTTCAGGAGAAGATATTTAGATTTCATCAAGCTTCAAAATGTGTAATAATTAGGTCATAACAAGAATGTGCCACCAAGCTGGTAAAAAAGTACGCCTCCGTCATTATACCACAGTGTAGCGTTACCTGATAAAATATAAGGATTTATTTATTTTTTACTTTTTATTTTCCATTAACCATTTTATACAAACATATATACAATTCACTCTTTGTCCCGTTTCACATTTGACATCTTATTACTTTCACATTTACACAGACCCTTTTAAACACTTTAACCTACCGTAAATATTCCCGACTGACTATTCCAACTAACACAAGTCCTCGATATAGGCAAAAGTAAAGAAAAATATATTTCTCACAAATATCCATTAACTCACTCAGAGATTGTGGTTATCTTTAACATCTATGACCATGTAAATCCGCATTAATTACAGTGTAAGGAACAACAGTGAACATCGGAAAACTAAAAACTAAGGTAATAAAAATACATAACACCAACTAAACTCAAGGCAAAAAAATAAAAAATAAAAAAAGAATAAAAATAAAAAAAGAATATATAAGGATTTACCAGAAGTTCTCACTGTCTCAATAAACCTTATTTAACCTCGTATGTAGGGCACCACCTTCAAAGAAGGAAATTCTGGTATGTTAAGTTAATATTTCAGTTAATATTCAGTCTCACATCTCGCTACTTTCATAAATTTTAGTTTGGTTGGACAGACATTACATAAAGAAAGCATACAACACAACCTGTGATTACACATATATATAGATATATGAACTATTTATTAAAACGATACGACCAAAGACATGAACCTTAAAACAAACAGGAGACGTGTTGAATATGGGTGATTATATACAACACTTAGTGAATGGAAAATAAAATAGGGGGGGGGGTCCTTTGGTTGTGGATGACTTTCATGGACTTTGCAGTTGGCTGGACGGTCGCTTCTTTTCCACCAGGAAACAGGAACTGGCTGTTATCGAGGACTTCACCGTACAGAAGGACTAAATGGTCCAAGTGTCAGAGTTGGCTGGTTGCTGACCAACTCTGAGGTGAGCTTAAGTTCACAGAGTGTTAACAAAAAGTTGACAAGCTTGATGCTGGCTTTCTTGGTAAGAAAAAACTATGTGATAACGTGCAGCAGCGGAGGTTAAAAACGTGCGACGTAAAAAGAACATGGATGGTGATGGAGGAACAAAAACACAGAAAACGTGTATCTTTAGACTACTTCATTCTGTTTCTATCTTTGTTCATCTGTACAGTTATGACATATGAATAGCGAACCCAACAATGTTATTTTCCTGTGTTAACAATGGAGTACAAAAAGATACAGAAGGGACATCGTTTAACAGTTGCATTACTGCATATAACTGTCCAGTTTACTGACTCCGTTTGGATTTAACTGTTCAACACTACAGACCACTAGGGGGCAGTGTGGTTCCATAGGCGGGTTAGTCATTTTTCCAACAGGGTTATTTCAAGCTTTCATAGGCCGAAGGTGGTTGTAAATGAGGCGATTTCCGTCTCTTCCTTTGTGTAGACTTCCCACATCTGGTCCTGACCCAGAAAAACATCCCCACAGGAATGCTTGCATCTTCCAAAGGTTTAAAGGGGAACTCCGGGGCATTTGAAGCGTGTTTCCATTGCTAGAGGTTGTCAAATAGTGATAGTAGGACACAGAGAGGTGCGTATCTGTGCTCCCTGTGTGGAGATAGCGCTGTCCGCACAGCATGTCATGCGAGGCTAATACGTGGTGGCTAAGGGGCAAGCGCTAACCCTTACACGTAAAACAACAACTTGCACACTGCAGAAACGTCACACCACTTTATAACCCATCCGACAATAAAGTCACAAGCCTTACCATCAAAACCATATGCATGGTTCTCACATTACTGGCATGGGGACGTTACAAAACAACTTTATAAACAGCATGTAACTCACCGGCTGGTTGTAGGCTCGCGCATGTGAAAGCCCAAAAGAGTCGATGGAGAATAATCCCATATACAAAACAATTATCTTCTCTAGAAAAACTGCGTTCAAGTATTTAAAACATTACAAGAATATTACTGGGTATGTATTGTTGTAATGTTTTAAATACTTGAACGCAGTTTTTCTAGAGAATATAATTGTTTTGTATATGGGATTATTCTCCATCGACTCTTTTGGGCTTTCACATGCGCGAGCCTACAACCAGCCGGTGAGTTACATGCTGTTTATAAAGTTTTTTTGTAACGTCCCCATGCCAGTAATGTGAGAACCATGCATATGATTTTGATGGTAAGGCTTGTGACTTTATTGTCGGATGGGTTATAAAGTGGTGTGACGTTTCTGCTGTGTGCAAGTTGTTGTTTTACGTGGAAGGGTTAGCGCTTGCCCCTTAGCCACCACGTATTAGCCTCGCATGACACGCTGTGCGGACAGAGCGATCTTCACACAGGGAGCACAGATCTGGACCTCTCTGTGTCATACTAACAGTATTTGACAACCTCTAGCAATGGAAACACGCTTCAAATGCCCCGGAGTTCCGCTTTAAGGTATATTAATTCCACACTGGAGCGTGCTACAAATGAATTTATCCATCTCATGAACCCACTGAGATAGCTTTCTCCAGTTGCTTATTCTAGTCTCAGTTTCTCAAATACAATAAAAATCCATAAAGTGTTTCATGATCATTTTTAGATAAACGCAATAAACACATTTAAGTGTCCCTGAATGAATTTATGGTGACGGATAAAGTCTCAGTCTGACCCATCTTTTAACAGGATTCAGCACATTAAAACATGTGGGAAAGGATCACAGTGTACATTCTGATTTTACAACACACACAGGAAACACTTTCCACTTTATTTTGCCTTTGCAAACATGTTGTAAAACAACACAAAACTGCAGCAGGTTTCTGCTCCATCAAGCTTCATTTCTCAGCTCTGGCTTCATGATTCGAGCTGTTTCTCTCACAGATGAAGAACACAGATGCTTCCTGGAATGATTTTCTCAGCTCAGTGGATGGCTGTAACTGTCATTGTGTTATTAAGGTGAAAAGCCACAGCTAACGGTGTGGAGGCCGCAGAGCAGGAACCCACACAGCTGCAGCGAAGGCAGTCTGAGTGTCTGTCAGCAGGTTTTTCTGACCTAATAACCACTGAGAACAGATTCATATCTGCTGCTGCACACACTCATCAACCCCCCTCTCTGCTGTTTGTCTTTTCTCTGCTTCCTGGAAACCTTTTTACCACTGAGCCCTCCACCCACACAGCTGAACGGAGCTCAGTCACTTATTCACTTATTCACAGGGTAAGAGAGGAATAAAGAGAGCAAATGAAATGAGAGGAAGAGACTTAACACCACAGTCAAAAGGCTGTCAACATACCTAACCTGTAAACAAGCAGAGAAACAAACAACAACAAGCTTATTTTCCACTTTATTGAGAATGTTGAAGTGAATAAATGTGAAGAAGCAAACACACTGTGCACATACAGAATATTAAAAAGAGAGAAATGTTGTTAAATGCTGAAACATCTACAAGGCAGCTGATAATTCAGCTTCATTTAGTTTCTCCCACACATCCTGAGTAAGGTTGGTGAACGCTGATCAAAGTGATGAACCAGATGAACGGATGAGATGTGATGGTGAGAAAAGGCCAGCAGAAAACAGTCAGTCAGCATGTGTGCAGCCGGTGGACGCTCCCTTGTTTCTGAGGATCATCAGCAGAGAGAGTCCACAGCAGCACATCAGACTCTTCACTATCAGCAGCGTGTACAGCAGGCACAGCAGCTTCACCCTCAGCTCAGACTGGAAGGAGGCTGACAGCTTCACAGGCTGAGGAGGAACCGAGCTCGCTGCTGGATCAGATGCTGGAGACGTTTCTTCTGGCAGATGTGCAGGAGCTGCTGCTGTTGGTGGTGGAGCTGCTGCTGTTGGTGGTGGAGTAGCAGGAACCTCTGAAAGAGAAAAGGTTTGGAGTTGCAGTGAGAAATGTCCGTCCTCTGCTCCTCTGCTCTCTCTGACAGCGTCTCCACATGAAGCTGAATCCCTGCTGAACACAGTCACCGAGCCTTGGTTACCTTGTTGTGTTTGGGCCTCCACTCGGCCCCCCTCGTGCTCCACGGAGCAGCTGTATTTATACGTGTGGAGAGAGTCGCTATCAACCGCTCTGATGGCGGCGGAGCGTCCCGACCGCTGGAAGTTTGTTTGCCATCCCTCAGCAGGGGGCAGCTCCTCCAGACCACCGTTCTTCTTCTGTCTTTTCCAGGAGAAGCGGACCAGAGGAGGAAACATGCCTGAGGCCAGACACAGCAGGGAGCTCCTCCCCTCCAGGTGGACTCTGGATGCTGCTGGGTACACGCTCACCACGGACTTCACCACCTGCTCATCTGAAGTTGGACAGCAGCAACAAGCAGCACACACACACATTCACACAGTCAGCAGCAGCTTCCAAAGGGACATTTTTTCATAAATCTTTTCTTCCACGTCAGTTCTGATCATAACCACCAAGTTTTCAATTATTTTCCAAAAAAATGAACCCTTTAAATACTAGTGTATATGAGCTAAACACCAATTTCTGTTAAAACACACACACACAAACTGCTGTATTTTCAATGTATGCAATGCAAAGTGAAATATTCTATGGGGGATTATCAGGTCTGGGATATGTCATTGATGAGCTACAACATCAGTTTTTACAGATTTTTAGTTTTTCTGCAGTGGCAGATTACAGAAACGGCTCAGGTGTGCCATAGTCTCATGCTGTATTCATTATAATGGATGTCTATGGGACCGAAGTGCAGACCGAGCAGCAAACACCGTAACAGGCGCGGCTATCGCTAGGTGGCTGAACGCATTGATATGAAGGGAGGCAAAAATAGCGCCAAGAGATTGTGAGGTCTGACTTTTTCCTGAAGAAGGATTTTGTGATGCAAATGTATTACTCTTTTGAACGCATATTGTTTTGAGAAGCAAAACGCTTTATTTTTTAAACCCCAGCCAACTAGCCGGACTACCTTCATCAACACCAAAACGAGGCTGGAACTCTGCTCACAGGACGCAGCAGGGGGTAAGAAGATGTTCAGAAATGATGTTGCTGATATGGGATGTCATACAGCTTCATGCCAAAAGAGGCGAACTATCCCTTTAATGTCATCTATCTGTGTGGCCCTGTGATGAACTGGGGACCCACCCAGGGTGGCCCCCACCTCTGGCCCAGTGGCAGCTGGGATAGACTCCAGCCCCTCCACCCCTGAATAGGATGGAGCGGCTGTAGAAAATGGATGGAGGCAAATGTCCTTCTGACCAACATTTACTTTGGTCTCATCACCAGAAAACAGCAAATCAGATTTTTGGAAGGATTTTTCAGCCAGTTGAAACTTTTCTGAATAAAGACAAAAACAACAAAGAGTTCATGTGTGTAAAAGTCTCCGTAGATTTATAACCATCACATCTCTGACCACACTAATGATGATGTAATGATTTCATTTTAAAGGACATGTTTGACATGTCTTACACATTTACATCCAAATACTTTTCTTCTTTTCTCAAACTTTTTTCTGAATATGAAACTTTTCTTCTGATTTTTCCATTCTGTTCATCAGTCTTGAAACATATGTGACCAGACCATAGGAGAAATGGACACAACAAAATAAATTTGTGGGTTTGCTTATTCCCAGACTGTACTTTATTTGAAAAGGCACAGCATTAACTTTGTAATTCTGAGTGGAATATCACAGTTACCAGAAAACCAAAACAAAAATAATTTCCTACTATCTCTCTTGTGTAGGCTAGCTTCAGTTTTGTGAACATTAATCCGGTAATACAGACAACAGTAGTGGCTATCTCTATCTGTAAACAGAAAATAAACACACAAAAATTGACTGAATAAAATACACATTTCTAGCCACTCTGGATACCATCCTTTTAAAATAAACACCATTACAGTAACTCAAATGCATATATAAATATATATAAACAAGGTACATTTTTTTTATCATCTTCTAACTAAAAAGAATTCACTCACTCCTCACTTGGAGTCTAAGAGCCTCACGTCACGCTCGACGCTGCTCAAACTCGGCTCCTTCTCCCCTCTGCGAGGCACACCAACACAACATATTACAGTTTCATAAAATAAACAAAATCTGATGACCTAGCGGTGCTAATCATTGTTTGAACTGCATATTAATAGCGACTTACGCTGTCCCGACGCCATAACAGGTGGGCTCTCGGCACGGAGGAAACTATGGAAAACACTCTGAACCAGTCCTCGGCAACAAACAAACAGGTACACTCTCCAGTCCCGAATGTCAACCTGTGAGCTCACAAAGTCTCTCCACCATAGATTGCAGAAACTAATCTTGCGGTTGTACTCACTTTTCTCTGAGTTATTCGCACAGGTAACATGCACGTGTTAACGCCATTATCTGCTCAGTTTCTCCAATTCGCGGTACTCGCGTCTTTTGTTCTTTTGCAACTCTCGCAGGAGTTTCCCCATACGCAGCTCTTAAAGTGACAGGACACTTAATAAAACACACCACAGAGACAGAAAACACCATCACCCCTGTTCACCTGGCTACATTCTCCCCTGCTACAAGTCAACGTCCTCGGTGGCTTATGTATCCTTAGCCCCATTAAGTTGTGATGAATAAAGGACCATTCCTGCTAACACCTGAGACAGTAAATCTGGACTAAAGGACACCGCGTTACATGCAGACATGGGCAAGTTAAAAGGGTTTCTGTTTTGTCCAGCAGTTGTTCTCTGACTCCTGCGTGTAGGAGGAACGGGTGTGTCTCCATTGACAGCCTCCTTTCTCCTGCGGGGAGCAGGTACAGGCCTCTCCTTTGACCTCTCTGCAGGCGTGGAGGGAGCCCTAGACAGTGGATGAGGGCAGGGCAATTGTTCCGTCTCCAAGCTCTCTTCCGACATGTTACTTATCTCCTCTTCAAGTCCTTCCTCTCTCTCCTCCACACTCTCAGCTCCTTCATTTGGATAGTGCTCCGTCTCAATCCCTGGATCCACATTCTCAAAATCCTGAAATGCTCCATGCTGAGCTGTTGGATGTGTGACTCTCTCTTCCAGAATGAACTCAGGCTCCATGAACTCCATCTCTGATTCTGGACTGTGGTCAGTTTCATCCATGGGGGTAGGTGAACGGTGACGCAGCCTGGGTGCCGGCACAGGACCTACACAGGGCTGCAGGTTAGATCTATGTACCCTCTTTGCTGGCCCACCCTCTAGTGGTTCCACTGTGTACGTGGTACCCTGAACATCAACAACTTTATACACCATGGCTGACCAAGCATCCTGAATCTTGTTCCTTCCTGGTGGTCTATAGCGGAGAAACACAAACTGTCCCACCTGAACATTTGGACAGTACACTCGCTCTTGCTGCCGAGCTACTCTTTCCTCAGCCTTTCGTTCAGCACACTCTCTCGCTCTGGCATGAGCATCTTGAAGACGCTCCTGGTGTACAGCTAACCAGTCTGGTTTATCACTGTTCTCCTGTTCGTGGCCCAACAGTGCATCAATCGGAAGGTGAGGGTGAACTCCAAACAGCAAATAGTAGGGTGAATACCCTGTGGTCGAGTGTGGTGTGACATTGTACGCATATACTAGCTCTGACAGGTGTTCAGGCCAACGCCGCTTTTTCTCAGGGGGGAGTGTACGCAAGAGGTCATGCAATGTGCGATTGAACCGTTCACACTGGGGGTTCCCTTGAGGGTGATGTGGTGTTGTTCGGGTTTTCTTCACTCCATACAATCTGCATAACTCAGCGATCACAGCACTTTCAAAATTCCTGCCCTGATCAGAGTGCAGGCGTTCTGGCACTCCATACTTCAGAAACCACTCTTTCAGGATGACTTTAGCAGTGGTATCTGCCTTTTGATCACGTGTAGCAAAGGCCTGACTGAACTTAGTAAACACATCTGTCATTACAAGTACATTTTCACGACCATCTGTGGCACGTTCCAATGTTGTGTAATCCATAGCAACCACCTCAAGTGGGCGTGTGGCTAAGAATGGGGTGTGGGGTGCCTGAATCTTTGGCTGTGGCATTTTTGTTAACACACACCTCTGACATTTCTTCACCCACTGCTCAACATCTACATGCATGCCCACCCAAAAACATCTTTGTCTCAGCAGGCCCAACGTTCTTTCGATTCCTTGATGCCCCATCTGATCGTGTACACTTTTGAGAACCTGGTCTTTGAGGCTGTCTGGCAGCAGTAGCTGATGACAGATTCCAGTATGAGCATCTTCAATCACTCTGTACAAAAGTCCATCTTTCTCTTGTAGTCGCGACCACTGTTTCAACAAGGAGCGGACTGGTTTTGTCAGAGTTCTCTTGTCCGGGTAAGTTGGTTTCTTTTGTTTATCCCAGAACCCTCTCAAAACTCTGATCACTGGGTCGGACTGTTGGAAGCTCTGAAGCTCTGCTTTGGAATATCCAGGGAGTGTAGGAGTGTTATCCTGGACCGCTTCATGAACCCCTGTCTCACTGACTTCAGACGCACTTACTTGTCTGAGCTTACAGCACTCAACACCTGCTGTCAATAGATCTAAATCTAGGGCTGTACCTGGCCTGAGAGTGTTACATATGGCTACACATCCATCAAACTCTGCGTCTTCGCTGTCAGGTTCTGGCTCACCGTTTTCTGGTCGTCGGGAAAGAGCATCAGCAGCAGTATTACACCGGCCAGGGCGATACTTCACATCGAAATCGAACACGGCCAGCTGAGCGACCCACCGCTGTTGGATGGCTCCTAAACTAGCCGTGGAGAGGTGGCACAGGGGGTTATTATCGGTGATGATTGTGAACTTTGACCCCAAAAGATAACTCCTGAATTTCTCGGTGACAGCCCATTTTAAGGCCAGGAGCTCAAGCTTCATGCTACTATAATTTTGATCATTCTTTTCTGCTCCTCTTAGCCTCCTACTGGCATAGGCTATGACTGTCTTCCTCCCGCCCTGTTCCTGATACAGTACCGCCCCCAAACCCAGGTTGCTGGCGTCTGTCTCTAATATAAAAGGAAGAGTGAAATCTGCATAGCCTAGTGTGGGAGCACTAGTTAGCTTTCCTTTCAAATGCTCAAAAGCTCGTAGACACTCTGGTGTCCAAGACGACCTGAACAGCTGATTAGCCCTGACCTGGCTGCTTTCCTTGACACATACAGTTACAACATCATGAAGAGGCCCTGCAATCTGTGAAAACCCCTCTATGAACCTCCTATAGTAACTGCAAAACCCCAAAAATGATCTGAGCTCCTTTACACTGCTAGGGACGGGCCACAGCTTCACTGCACTTATCTTTTCTGGATCTGTGTCTATACCTTGGGCGGAGACCTGGTGGCCAAGGAACCTAACCTCAGATTGGAGGAAATGGCACTTCTCCACTTTAACTTTTAGACCCGTCTCTTTCAACCTCTTCAGAACGGTCTCCAGTCTCACTAAGTGCTCCTGGAATGTTGGAGAAAACACCAACAAGTCATCCAGATAAATCAACACAATTTGGAAAGCTAAATCACTCATTGTGGCCTGCATCAAACGCTGAAACGTTGCAGGGGCGTTTGATAGCCCAAAGGGCATCCGAAGGTACTCATACAGTCCAAATGGTGTTGTGAACGCTGTTTTGTTCCTGTCTTTCTCTTGCATCACGACCTGGTGATATCCGCTTGCGAGATCGATGGTTGAGAAGAAAGCCGCACCACTCAGGGCATCCAGACTCTCGTCGATGCGTGGAAGAGGGAAGGCATCACGCCTTGTCTTTGAGTTCAGCCTCCGATAATCTACACAGAGCCGCAAACTTCCATCAGGCTTGCGCACGAGGACGATTGGTGAAGCATAAGAGCTTGAACTCTCCTGAATCACTCCCTTTTTCAACAGCGCAGAGATGTGCTCTTTAACCTCCTTGTACTGATTAGGTGGTATGCGGCGGTATGGCTGGGATACTGGTGTGTCATCCACCAGGGGGATTTCATGCCTCACTCGATCAGTTTGTCCCAGATCCTCATCACTGGCTGCAAACACATCTGCGAATTTCATCAACACTGCTCCTAACTCTGCCTGCTGTTCTGGCGTGCCACCTAAGTGTAAGCGGTCAAGTAAAGTCTGTGTGTCACTACTAGATCCCTGATCATCTTTCCGGTTAATGACCACTTCCTCATGATTAGCAGAGATACGGTTAAACTTAACCTCATAGGGGTCACCCTCAACACACTGACACGGGCTGAGAATACCAAGCCTAGTCTTTGGAGAGAGCCAGACATCTTCTGGCGAAAAGTTGACTACTTGGACTGGAAAAATGTGATTGTTGGAGGAGATCACTGTAGGAACAACTATCAACCCACCAGGAAGTGGAACGCTCCCTGGCTCAAACAACATGATGCCCCCACCCTCTGTCTGCATTTTAGGGCCCCTTGCATGAACGGTGGTAACGGATGAAGCAGGGACATGTACTTTGTGTTTATCAGCTACACGAGCCATAGACATCTTCTCAATGGGTTCTGCCTTTTGCACTCGATTGAAGGCCTCTCTCCAAACAGAGTCCAGCTCACACCGAAGAGTGGTGTCTACTTCTGAGAGCATTAACTGTCTGCACCGTTTAGCAATGTTCATTCCAATGATGCCTGGTAGAGACGAGTTTGGTTCATTTGTGTCATCATCTTTGATTACGAGGAAACCACACTCTGGGATGGTGAGCCCCATCACCTGTATGTCCAACTCAACATAGCCTAAGTATGGCAGTGGTAACTTGTTTGCAGCTGTCAGTTTAAGCCATTTAGCAGTGCAGTGCATGTCGTCTTCGTCTCCATGGAGGTATTTTGTGAAAAAGCTTTCCGTCAAAATGCTAACATTACTTCCTGTGTCTAATAAGCACCTAAGAGGGACACCATCTATCTGGATGTCTACCTCTGGGCACTCACCTACAGCATTTTTTAAGAAACGCTCTTTGGTCAAGGTGTCTGGTGAGCCTTCTGACTTGCCTCGCATTGTCCGGCTCATAGCAATGGAGGGCTCTCGTTTCCCTGTACTGCAGGAGGAGGTGTAACAGACTTGCTTCCTGGTGTACGTGGTGTAGTGCACTGTCTAGCAATGTGCCCCACCCCTTCACAGCGCAAACAGATTGGTTGACCCTCACTAGTGTACTTGGGCTGAACTTTAGGTCTGCTACTCTTAGGACCACCTCCTGAACTGACAGTCTGTGTTGTGAGCTCACGAACTGCATTGGTAAGTTCCCCAATCGCTTTTCCTTGCTGAGCAATTATCTTAACTACTTCCTGCAGAGTCATTTTTAAGTCAGTTGGTGAGTCAGTGGTCCGGTTCGCCTTTTCTGTCACTTCATTGGGGCTGGCACCAACTAGATTTCTACTCCTTGCTACGTTTGAGCTCCGAGGACGGTCTTCCAGGGCCCACATGATCGCTTCTTCACGTACATCAAACAGAGTAGACCTAGGCTTCTCTCTAACGAGCCTGCGAAGTTCGCGGCGGAGGGCAGAGTCGCGCACGCCTTCAATGAACTGGTCTCTAAGTGCTAGCTGCGCGTCAGCTACTGCATCAGGGGACTGTTGGAGAGCGGTGTTAAGCAGCCGTGAGAGAGCATGTGAATAATCTCTAAGGTCCTCTCCGTCTAACTGTCTACGGGCATAGAAAGCATGCAACAGTTGTGGGGTACTGCGCTTCTCCCTAAAGGCTTCTCTCAGACAGGTATATACATCACCGGGTTGCCAATCCCATCCCCTCATGCACAGTTTGACTTCCTCCAAGGCTGAACCCCTTAACAGTGAGAGGATAAAATCTACTTGATCCTCGGTGCGTAGACCCCTCGCTCTCATTGTCCTCTCCACCTCTTCTATAAACTCATCGACAGTGTAAACATCTTTCCCAGGTTCACCACTAAATGGTACAATGTGTTTTTCTCTTGGGATGTAAACAATGGACCTTGCCTGAACATTACCCAAATCAGCAATACTGGACATAACATTATCATGTTTCTTACTCAGTTCTTGGATCTGTGATTGCAGCTGTACCAAACGGTTACCTTCATCCTCATATCTAGAAGTAGCAGGGCCATACTCGTCATCGCTGAGCTCCGCTCCTGGAGCTGCCGCTCCCCCATCTTCTGCTGACATTTTGGAAAGTCTCTTATAGTGTCTTTATTGCAGGAAAAAGACACAGTCAGTAACCAGTTCACCGTCCCTCAGTCCCACAGTCCCACAGTCTCACGGACAGAGACACCAGACGATCAGCTCCTCCAAGCGGCCCACAGCAGTGATGCAGACACTCCACTCGTCCAGGAACTCCAACAACGCGTCCTGTGCAGCCACTTCCAAGACACCACGCGCTGCTCCAGTCTTCACCACCACTGTTGTCTTTTACTCCCTATAACTTCTATCTGACTGTGATCTCAAAATTAAACAGGGGAATCCCACTTCTGACACCAATTTGTGTGACCAGACCATAGGAGAAATGGACACAACAAAATAAATTTGTGGGTTTGCTTATTCCCAGACTGTACTTTATTTGAAAAGGCACAGCATTAACTTTGTAATTCTGAGTGGAATATCACAGTTACCAGAAAACCAAAACAAAAATAATTTCCTACTATCTCTCTTGTGTAGGCTAGCTTCAGTTTTGTGAACATTAATCCGGTAATACAGACAACAGTAGTGGCTATCTCTATCTGTAAACAGAAAATAAACACACAAAAATTGACTGAATAAAATACACATTTCTAGCCACTCTGGATACCATCCTTTTAAAATAAACACCATTACAGTAACTCAAATGCATATATAAATATATATAAACAAGGTACATTTTTTTTATCATCTTCTAACTAAAAAGAATTCACTCACTCCTCACTTGGAGTCTAAGAGCCTCACGTCACGCTCGACGCTGCTCAAACTCGGCTCCTTCTCCCCTCTGCGAGGCACACCAACACAACATATTACAGTTTCATAAAATAAACAAAATCTGATGACCTAGCGGTGCTAATCATTGTTTGAACTGCATATTAATAGCGACTTACGCTGTCCCGACGCCATAACAGGTGGGCTCTCGGCACGGAGGAAACTATGGAAAACACTCTGAACCAGTCCTCGGCAACAAACAAACAGGTACACTCTCCAGTCCCGAATGTCAACCTGTGAGCTCACAAAGTCTCTCCACCATAGATTGCAGAAACTAATCTTGCGGTTGTACTCACTTTTCTCTGAGTTATTCGCACAGGTAACATGCACGTGTTAACGCCATTATCTGCTCAGTTTCTCCAATTCGCGGTACTCGCGTCTTTTGTTCTTTTGCAACTCTCGCAGGAGTTTCCCCATACGCAGCTCTTAAAGTGACAGGACACTTAATAAAACACACCACAGAGACAGAAAACACCATCACCCCTGTTCACCTGGCTACACATACAAACAGAAGCGTTTGAGCTTTAATAAGTTGCCTCATATCGTCTGTCAGAATTGAACTTACTGACTAAAATATGCTCAAAATCTCCTTCAAACATGGTTTCATATTCAGTTATTTTCACTTCTTTTTTAGCTTCTTTTCCAAAACAATATTCAGTCTGAAAAAGATGAACATCTGAGCGAGTAACTGTTTCATGGACTTATTTTGAGTCGAACTGATTTAAAACACAGAAGCACACAGATAGAAAACTAATATTTAACATCAAATCTCCTGTAATAAATATCAACCCAACAGAATCACTGAGACGATCAATAACTAAATCTCTGTGACATCACTAACAGTTAAGTTCAGTTGTTCCTGAGATTTAAACAAATACAACTGAACTGTACAAACAGGTGCAACTTTAATCCCAAATGTGACAGAAAACATGTCGAACTTTAACTGGAGCGTTCTGCTTTAATGTTAAAGTCAAATACGGCCTTTAAGTCAGACTTCATATTCGCCTCCAACTACTTTGTAAAACAGATTTTCTCCTTTACTATTTAGATTTATATCAGAAAGGAAAAGAAGACCAAGTGAGTTTGAGCCGTTATATGTCCACCAATGTTTTCTCTGAAGGTTCATTAACAGCTGTTTACTCCAGTTCCATTATTGATCAGTTTTCATCCACTTTAAACCTGTTTAAATAATAAATTAAAATTTATTTTAAATTTCAAATTTTTCATGTTCATATCTAAAAATATAACAAATGGAACATTTCAAAATCATTCATTAATTATCTTCTAATGATTTGACATGAAATATTTTTCAGAAACATTTTCAAACTGAATCTTTTCTTCAAAAAACAACAGATTACTTCTAAATGTCAAATCACTTTTCTGTTTGAATCTCATCCTGTTTTTGAACAACAGATGTGACAGAATCCCTGAGACCATCAAATCCTAAATCTTTGGAACATCACTAATATTTGCAGAAATAAAGAATAAGTTTAGCTGTTCAGTGAGATTTCAACATGTTTTCAGAAATGATTGAGCTTTTCTTCTGGAACAATGGCTGCAGGATGAATTCTCTGCTAATGATGAACAAACTAACATGTAGAGCCTGAAGCAGCAGAAACTGACTTTAAACACATTTGAACTTCTACAATAAAACAACTGAAGGAAAAGAAATGTTTGTTCTTACCTGTTACAAACAGTTTAGTTCCAGACTCAGAGACAAAGATGTAGTAGCCGTAGCCTCCTCCACACAGTGAGTGAGACTGATACAAAAACCTGTCTGCTGCTGAATGTGGCAGCTGAGCTGAACAGCCCAAATGAGGAAGCAGTATCATATTTCAGCTCCATGATGTGTTTCTCTAATGTTCAGATCAACATGAGCGTCTCTTCTGCTCTCTTCTTTCAGCCTGGTGTTATTCTGAAATGTTCTTCCTTCTGCTCTGTGTGTGCATGTAAGCGCCTCTGCAGCAGCAACAGAAAGCAGCTGCAACAGGGGCACAGATTCTGCCTCAACTTCTCAATATGTCTGACAGACACTGAGGCAAAAAATGGGAAGTGATCCATGTGATTTGGAGCTGGCCGCCAGCAAGACCCCAGCAGCAGGGAAAAGAAGTCCTTTAGAAGTCTGGACCGCTTCCAACAAAATAAACACACAAGACGAGACACCGCCACCACACGGAGTCTCAGTTCCTGGAAGAAATAAACAAAAACAGCCTGAATAAAACAGTGGCCATTCCATCCATCCATCCATCCATTATCTTCCGCTTCTCCGGGGATCGGGTCGCGGGGGCAGCAGCTTGAGCAGAGAGACCCAGACGTCCCTGTTCCCGGCCACTTCCTCCAGCTCTTCTGGGGGGACCCCGAGGCGTTCCCAGGCCAGCCGAGAGACATAGTCTCTCCAACGTGTCCTGGGTCTTACCCGGGGTCTCCTCCCAGTGGGACGGGCCCGGAACACCTCACCAGGGAGGCGTCCAGGAGGCAGGAGACCAGATGCCCGAGCCACCTCATCTGACTCCTCTCGATGCGGAGGAGCAGCGGTTCTACTCTTAGCCCCTCCCGGATGACCGAGCTTCTCACCCTATCTCTAAGGGAGAGCCCAGACACCCTGCGGAGGAAACTCATTTCGGCCGCTTGTATTCGCGATCTCGTTCTTTCGGTCACTACCCACAGCTCGTGACCATAGGTGAGGGTAGGAACATAGATTGACCGGTAAATCGAGAGCTTCGCCTTCTGGCTCAGCTCCTTCTTCACCACGACGGGCCGGTGCAGAGCCCGCATCACTGCAGACGCCGCACCGATCCGCCTATCAATCTCCTGCTCCATTCGCCCCTCACTCGTGAACAAGACCCCGAGATACTTGAACTCCTCCACTTGGGGAAGGATCTCATTCCCGACCCGGAGAGAGCATTCCACCCTTTTCCGGTCGAAGACCATGGTCTCAGATTTGGAGGTGCTGATTCTCATCCCAGCCGCTTCACACTCGGCTGCGAACCGCTCCAGTGAGAGCTGAAGGTCACGGCCCGACGACGCCAACAGAACCAAATCGTCCGCAAAAAGCAGAGACCCGATTCTGAGGTCGCCAAACCGGACCCCCTCAACGCCCTGGCTGCGCCTAGAAATTCTGTCCATAAAAATTATGAACAGAATCGGTGACAAAGGGCAGCCCTGACGGAGTCCAACCCTCACAGGAAACATGTCCGACTTACTGCCGGCAATGCGGACCAAACTCTGACACCGGTCATACAGAGACCGAACAGCCCATATCAAGGAATCCGGCACTCCATACTCCCGGAGCACCCCCCACAAGAGTCCCCGAGGGACACGGTCGAACGCCTTCTCCAAGTCCACAAAACACATGTAGACCGGTTGGGCGAACTCCCATGCTCCCTCCAGGATCCTGCCGAGGGTATAGAGCCGGTCCACTGTTCCACGGTCAGGACGAAAACCACACTGCACCTCCTGAATCCGAGATTCGACTATCCGGCGGATCCTCCTCTCCAGTACCTCCGAATAGACCTTACCAGGGAGGCTGAGGAGTGTGATCCCCCTATAGTTGGAACACACCCTCCGGTCCCCCTTTTTAAAGAGGGGGACCACCACCCCGATCTGCCAGTTCAGAGGTACTGCCCCCGATGTCCACGCGATGCTGCAGAGGCGTGTCAACCAAGACAGCCCCACAACATCCAGAGCCTTGAGGAACTCAGGACGGACCTCATCCACCCCCGGGGCCTTGCCACCGAGGAGTTCTTTGACCACCTCGGCAACCTCAGCCCCAGAAATGGGAGGCCCCACGTCCGAGCTCCCCAACTCTGCTTCCTCATCGGAAGGCGTGTCGGTAGGATTGAGGAGGCCCTCGAAGTATTCCCCCCACCGACTCACGACGTCCCTAGTTGAGGTCAGCAGAGCCCCGCCCTCACCATACACGGTGTTGACGGTGCACCGCTTCCCCCCCCTGAGCCGCCGGATGGTGGACCAGAAACTCCTCGAGGCCATCCGGAAGTCATTCTCCATGGCCTCCCCGAACTCCTCCCAAGCCCGAGTTTTTGCTCCATGATGTGTTTCTCTAATGTTCAGATCAACATGATCTGAACATCTCTAATGTTGATCTACTACGGTAGACAACAAAGTATATTCTACATGATTTTTTATGTTGTAGAGTTGTGAATTTATTTTATCAATGGAGAAATTGAGCAGCCTTGCTTTGTTGTCTACAGTAGTAGATCAACCCTCATCTTGCATTGAAGCTCCCAGATCAAGGAAGTGACTTCGACGCAGCTTTAGCAGCAGAGAAGCTATTAGACTTGTGTTAATAATAATAAACTCCTGGACTATGTACAAACTTCAAAATGCATCGTTTTGTGAGTACAGACCATATTTGTACTACTGTAAAAGTTTGGTGTCATGGCATGTCATTTTAGTGTGGTAATTTTGGAGATACTGCCAGGGTCCGTTAGCGCTTGTACTAAGCTATTCGGGATAACTCAGCTGATGTTCAGCCAAGATCGAAAAAACTTCGGGTGGGCTACTTGGCTGGATGTCACGGTTCAAATGACCCTAGGGTGAATCTACTCCGAACTATCACTTTAAGGAAACACCGTGCACAGTACTGGATCAACCTTTTTCAAACACTGAAGGATTCAGATCATTTCACCGGTGACTTCTTGGATAAGCAGCTGCTTCTTTTTACCTGTTTAAACAGCAGTGAGGTGTGTATGTGTGTATTTAAAGGAGAGAAAATACTGTATGATCAGGATCTGCTTTTGGATACAGAATATATCGTTGACAACACGTCTCTTTGCTCGCCTTTCAGGAAGAACTCCAAAATGTTGCTCACTGATGGAACACCCACATCATTCAGAGCAGAAAGACGTTTGCTGCTCATGGCCGACCCTACATGATGTATACCCTTCTACAGCTTTGTGGTGGACAAGATCATCTGAAACAAAAGGGAATGTCTTCAGAGAGGACCGTACACATGTGATGAGACAGTGTTCTCATTGTCATCTCATATTATTATTCGGGTGTTCTGATGAGGGCAGATGAGGAACAGGTGTGATGGCAGGAGCAATCCAGACTCCATCCAAGAGTCCCAGGAAACCAGAGGGGTATTCCACCAAAGTAGCTAAAGAAAGACAGACTGTAGAGGGAAAGCCTCGCTTAAACTAACACCATCTCCCAATTAAGCCTCAAGTCGTTCCACGAAGCCAGTTTTGCTGCATCTCGGTGAGGCTAATCCAAGCGAGGGTTACATAGCCTGGCTAAGTGCGAGTGCACAAGGAACGTAAAGGCTGATTCATACTCGGCGCAACCTCGCTCATACTAGCTGGTCGCAAATGGCGCAAACGGTCACGTGACCCAAAATTCCGCCACGCCCCCCTTCGCAAGCTAGAAAATCGTCGCGCACACAACTTTTTTTCTGACTTCGCGCGCGCTCAACCGGAAACAGCTGACCAAGAGAAAGGAAACATGAACACTGCAGAGACCGCGGTGACCGAGAGGGTGCGCCTCTACAAACATCTGTACGACACGTCTATGAAGTTACACTGGGACAACACGGCAGTTGTCAGCTCTGAGATACATTCAGTTCTAACCCCAGAGTAAATTCATTCCGCATCAGATGTGCCAGCCTCTGCTGACGTGACACCACAGGTGGCATTGTGTATGCTCTTCTTCGTCCGGTTCTTCAGCTTGTTTCCTCAACAGTGACGCCCGCTGGTCTGGAGAGAACTGCAAATGTGACGCATACTCGGCGCAAACTACGCTTATGAGCTGAAGGAACTGTGAAGGGGCTGGCGCTTTCAATGACGTCATTAATGGTTCTCGAGCCAGAACAGTTGCGCGTTTGCGCCGAGTATGAATCGGCCTTAAGAAGCCCTGACGAGTGGATGTTGGCTAAACGGAGATGGCAGAAAAAGAGAGCAAGACAAGAGCTGTTATTTTTTCGGCAGCTGAACAAATAATGCTTATGGAGCTGTATGAGGATTTTAAAAGTGTCATCACCAGAAATGGTAATACAGCTGTGATCAATAAAGCAAAGAAACGGCATGGCTAACAACTGCAGACAAACTAAATGCGTAAATTATGAAAGTTTCATACCATTGTCAATTGTTAGACATTTATTTTACTGTCCTCATGTATTTATGCTCTCCTCTTTGTGTTATAATGTGTTTACATAAAGCATGCTGAATTGTCTCTGTATGAGATGTACAGCACACATATACTGGCCCTGCTCAGTTTATTAATAACCCAATAATCGACACGCATCATCATACTTTGTGACTATATTATCGTGAGTGTGTGACCCACATATTAATTCTTCACTGTTACATCTCAGCAGGAGCAATCTTAACAGCCAAAAGCGTACCTGGCAGCAGGTGAAGGTAAAGTACAGAAACATATTTCAGAGTGGTAAGTAGCCTTTGAAGAAATGTGTTTGCCCAATAACGAGAGCACCAAACTAGATATGGAAGAAACTGAAAATAAAAAAGATCAAGTTAGAGATTATGAAACTGGAGAGGGATGTTAGTATAAATTCAGATAAAGGAGAAGGTCGTGTTGTGAAGTGTTATTTAATTCTGTTTTCTCTCCACAGCTTGAGAAACATGTAATAATAACAAGGTGCGGAGCCCAGACGACCCAAAAGTCTGAGGGTGGGAGGGAGGGGCTCGAAGCCGGTCTGACGGGAGGCCAGACATCTGACGGGAGGCCAGACATCTGACGGGAGGCCAGACATCTGACGGGAGGCCAGACATCTGACGGCAGGCCAGACATCTGACGGGAGGCCAGACATCTGACGGGAGGCCAGACATCTGACGGCAGGCCAGACATCTGACGGCAGGCCAGACATCTGACGGGAGGCCAGACATCTGACGGGAGGCCAGACATCTGACGGGAGGCCAGACATCTGACGGCAGGCCAGACATCTGACGGGAGGCCAGACATCTGACGGCGTGGCTGCAGTGGCCGATCTGGCATGTGGCCAGAGTTCCGGCTTCGAGTGGCAGGAGGCGGTCTGGCAGGCGGCCAGACTTCCGACGAGGGGGGAGCCCCCCCCTTAAGGGATGGATCCCAGACATCCCCAAAGTCTGGGGGTGGGAGGGAGGGGCTCGGAACTGTGAGTCCATGGGCCGGGGCCCCATGGGCTCTGAGGCTAAGTTAGCCTCTGCGGCCTCTATGGCTGGGGCCAGCTCTGTGACTGCTGGGGCCAGCTCTGTGACTGCTGGGGCCAGCTCTGTGACTGCTGGGGCCAGCTCTGTGACTGCTGGGGCCAGCTCTGTGACTGCTGGGGCCAGCTCTGTGACTGCTGGGGCCAGCTCTGTGACTGCTGGGGCCAGCTCTGTGACTGCTGGGGCCAGCTCTGTGACTGCTGGGGCCAGCTCTGTGACTGCTGGGGCCACTTGGTCCTGGGGCTGTGAATCTGAGGAAGAGGAGCGGTACAGCGCTATTACCTCTTCTGGCTCCAAGGCGAAAACGTCCAGCGAGGCAGTGCGCTGCACAGTCCCGGCATGGATCCACGCGTCCTCCAGGTTGGCAGTCCACCACCGGAGCCCCCGCTTCTTTGATAGGAAAACCAGGAGCACACCAGCCACCCGCAGTCTCTCAAACGAGGAGGAGTCCCGCTCCAAACAGCGCCACAACTCGTCGTACAAGTCCCAGAACGCCGCGTCCATGGTTGGCCGGATCTTTCTGTCAGGGTGGGGTGGTGAAGGTAGGACACGGAAGCGGACTTATAAAAGGAAAACTGGATTTATTCACAAGAATCAAAAAAACAAAGTACAAACAAAAGGTGCGGCTGAGCCGGATTCAAAACACGTGACTATGAAAAACAAATAAAAAGACTTGGCATGGGATAAATAAATACTTAGCTTCAGGTGGGTGACGAAGAACATGGGTAGCACAGGTAACATGGGTAGGTAAGGTGGTAACGAAGGCAGGTAGGTAAGACAAGCAAAGATCCAGCAAACTGACAGACGAGACGGGAAACTAAATAGGGAACTGGGTGATTGTGAATGAGCTGATGGGGAAAACACAGGTGAAGTGAGTGAAGCTAATGAACAAGCATGGGAAGTGAGGGGAAAAACAATGGCAAGACTAAACTAAACATGGACTTAAAAAACTAAGTCTTGATTATCACCAAACTAAAAACATGGGGAGAAATCCCATGGGCGTGACACATTCGGCCTTCAATCAGTTACTGGCAGGTGAAAACTGATTGGAAACGGCAAAATGCATCCAAACATGGGAAGCAAATACTATGAAGGGCCCAGATCAGATAAAAAACAATGCAGTCAGGAGGATCGCTGCAAAAGTTCTCATATCTTTATTGAAAACCCACCAATAGCCTAAATCATATTCATTACAGTCTAATTTCCAAAGACACAAAGTCATCAGACATACCGAGCACAGAGACATGTTTATCACATATTGTCGTTACGTGATAAACGTCAAACCTTCGAAGCTATAATTAGGTCTACATTATAACGCAGTTCTGTGTATCTGCACAATCACTTTTTGGCACGACACCAGCATCTCACGGCGTGAATGGGAGAAGATGCAAATAAACGCCAGTAAGAACCACGATCTGTGTTTGTGTGTTGTGACGAGAGCTACAATCAGCGTCCTGATAAGCTGCTGCTAAAGGACAAAATCCTGATCTGAGATCAGTCCCAGATCTGTCTCTGAGAATGGAATAAAGTGAAATGATGTGGTGAAATCTGCTGGAAGCTGTTCAACAACAAGTGCTGCTGGAAGTGTTTTCATGAAGAGCTCATTAACATTTCACAGGAGGAACGGACTTTATTCCAGCAGCAGCTCAAAGCAGCAGATTCATATTTATCTGGACATGTGAATGAAAACATTCAGGATTAAATAAACCTCTTTAAAATGTCTCGCTTTTATTTATGCTGCATTGAAGTTTCATTTGGATCATTTTCCACTCCAAAGCTTTGAAATCTGCACAGTTTTTATCTTTGAACCTTCAGAAAAATTCTCTTAATAAGCAGAAAAAGTTGAATGAAAGTTGAAATAAGTAAAGACAGCAGTGAAGAAGAAACTCCCTCAGCTCAGTGTGTTTGGGACTCTGTCTGAGATGGAGGTGAAATATGTGAACCTGGGCTGTGGTTTACTGCTCTCTTCATGTCACAAACACTGTTTGACATCTGTTCATCTGAAGGTTTTTGTACAGGCTGCAGGGATCATTTCTCACTGTGGGCCTATCCTACAGCTGCAGTAGTAGGTGGCTGAATGATCGAGTTTAACTTTCTGTATCTGCAACTCACAGACGTTCTGTTTACACACAGTTGAGAAATCATTTTCCTGAGGATGACCAAAACCTTTATAAACACGACCATTAACTCTGTCTATAAAAATAATCTGTCCTAATGTTTCTGTTTCTTTCTTCTGGAACCAGTGAATATCATTATTAGAACACTGGTGAGTTTCACAGCTGAAGGAGACACTTTGACCAACTCTCCTGGTCAGCGTTAACTGGTCCTGACTCAGCTCTGCTGCCATGGCAACCAGCGCTGCAGAGACACAGACAGACAGACGAAGGTCAGTGGGACGGTGTTTGTTCCAGGTGGAGTTTGCTGGCTCCTGATTGGCTGGAAACACTCACCTGAACACAGACAGCACAGAGCAGCGGCTGGGAGGAAAAGCATTTTGTGCAGCGGTGTTTCCTCTGGTGAACCTGGGGAGAAGTGGCGCTCTGAGGCAGCTGAGGCCAAACAAGGACGAGCTGTGAGATCAGAGCAGGGCCACGTGCTTTCTGACAGCTCCTCAGAGCTCCCATCAGCCCCTGCTGTGGGCCCACAGATAAGACCGCTGCTGCTGACTGACAGCTCAGCCCAAGCTGCTGTGTGCTTTGTGGTCTGGATTTGAATCTGACAGCAGATGAAAAAAATGGGGTCACATGATGCAGAAAGACTAAAACACATTCATGTTCCCACAGACACATTCAGCTTGGTGGTGAATTTAGTAACACGCTGTGTTATCTGTTGTTCAACAGCTGGGATGGAAACACACAACTACAAATCCACACAGCTGCTCAGCTCTGATTGAACTCTTCAACGCGTTTGAGCTGAATTTCTATCGACTCGTTCTTTTCCCACCCGTCTTCTCACACGATGGATTTAGTTTGTCATGTTGTTCTTCATCATGTTTCCATCATGCAGACAAAGTGCTGTCAGAGTTCAGCTCTCAGACGGTTCACCTTCAGCTCCACCGACACACCTTCAGCTGGGAATTCATTTCAAACTCACATCTTTATCAGGGCTGCAATCTTTCATCGTTTCTGACACGATGACACAGTAATAACACTGAAATCATTGTGACAGTTCTGGATTAATTTAACAATGTAAATGGTTGCAGCTACATTTAACCACAAAGTTAACCACAGCAACGGCTTCCACAAGCAACTCTCTAACTTTGAATCACCTTTTATTTTAATAAATTTTTAAGGGAAATGAATAAAGAAATAGCCAACACGTTTCCATACAGCGGCTCATGAATTAACTCTCCACTTACATTTGATGAAGTGAAAATGATGGTTCTGCATATTAAAGAGCTGTAATTCTATTTGATAGACACAAAGCTTCATGTTTTCCTCTGGACGACAATATCAGGATGTGTTTGAACAAAAAGCACAAGCACAAAGATCTACAAAATGATTTATTTAGAAACACAACGTTGACAGTCTTTAACATCTTTAGTGTCTCCTCGGAAGCCTGAAACCAGAAAGTTGTTGCATCACAAAATACAGAAACGTGAAATGAAACATGTTCTTCGCGGATAAGGCGACATGGAACTGAGGCGTCGTTAGAAACAGGCAGTCACAAATGTGAATGACATGAAACTGATCACATTAGTGTCATCTTTCATGTGTCAGCTCTAAAAATAGTTTGGCACTTTGTTTGATATTGAAGAGAACATCAGACATCTTACAGAGAACAGCAACTACATGTTGAGTTGAACATCGATTGCTTTAAAAATCTGGGAAACGAACCATATAAAATGAAAAAACACATTTGCAGATAAATGTTCAAATTTAACATCCATTCAATCGTAAATGATTGATTTCAGTTACATTTGACCAGATATTGTCTGGTGCTGATTTTCCATTCTGGAAGTCTCCAAACAGCCGACCACTTGTTTTTACTGTGGTTAAGCTTTAAAGCGGCACTATGCAACTTTCAGTAATACGGGGTTTGTTTACCATGCAATACACACCCCAAAGCTGTAGGGGGAGCTCCGTAGAAAATAAGGCGACAGTCTAGCCATATTATATATTACTACTCTAGAAGCTAACCACATTCAATTTAGCCGTCAACAGCTAATGGAGAGAGGTGTGTCTTATCAGGCTCCCTGGCTCGGCTCAGAGCCCTTTAGACCTGCCGTGAAGCAGTAGTTCTCGGCTCTCGTGTGTCGCGAGACTTCCAGAGGTAAACAAAGCACGCGGCGCCACAGGCAAAGTTGCAAGCGCTGTTTCGGGCTAGGGCCACCAGATGGAGATGGAAATGTCACCGTTTTCATCAGAACGGGTCAGCCAAGCTATCTGATGATTGCCAAGCAATTTTATGACCATGAAAAAGTTGCATAGTGCCGCTTTAAAGGGGACATAAAATCACTTTTTTCCGGCTCTTAAGCATTTAATAAGGCGTCTGAAGTCCCCAGCAAGTGAAAAACTCCCCACAAATACAACCCTGGCATTTCCTTATGTGGCCCCTTTATTTCAAAGTTTCACACAGTGCCGTACTCCAGCTTCTAAGGAGTTATTGCTGTTCCTTTAGCAGCAGCTAATGCTAACAGCTAACGCTAACAGCTAACGCTAACAGCTAACGCTAATGAAGGTGACGTACACCAGCTTCTAAGGAGTTATTGCTGGTCCTTTAGCAGCAGCTAATGCTAACAGCTAACGCTAACAGCTTAGCTAATGAAGCTGACGTACACCAGCTTCTAAGGAGTTATTGCTGTTCCTTTAGCAGCAGCTAACGCTAACAGCTTAGCTAATGAAGCTGACGTACACCAGCTTCTAAGGAGTTATTGCTGTTCCTTTAGCAGCAGTTAATGCTAACAGCTAACGCTAACAGCTTAGCTAATGAAGGTGACGTACACCAGCTTCTAAGGAGTTATTGCTGTTCCTTTAGCAGCAGCTAACGCTAACAGCTTAGCTAATGAAGGTGACGTACACCAGCTTCTAAAGAGTTATTGCTGTTCCTTTAGCAGCAGTTAATGCTAACAGCTTAGCTAATGAAGGTGACGTACACCAGCTTCTAAGGAGTTATTGCTGCTCCTTTCTGAAAGATGAACATTATTGTTCCCACATTACTTTGTTAGCTGTAGCTTTCTAGCTGAACGGTTCCGTTCTGTAACTCATCAACCGGCAGCTGTGTGGATAATGTGTGTTTCCAACACAACACCGGTCCTCTACTCACTCTCGGTGTGTTAGCGTTAGATTATCGGCATGTTTCTGATAAAGATGCAGGTCTCCCAGTACAACTGTTTAATGAGGTTAATGTATCCAAAGTGTTTAAACGCAGTAATTAACGGTACACATGCATTACTACATCTTCAGCTTGGTCCATCACTGTTGATGAGAAAGCATTGTATGCTAGCATCTGCTGCTAGCTTACAGCTACACCTGTTTCCCTCTGGGATCAATAGAGGAACTATCTGTATCTGTAGAGCTGGAGGGTTGTTGGTCTGACTGCAGGAATGGCTTCATTATATTTGCATTTGCTGCATTCCACAGCGGTTGCTAATGAACACAGTATGCTATGTACTTGTCTCAGCAATAGCATGACAGTGTGTCCTCAGCCAACGTGCAAACAAACATAAATACATCCTTCACCAATGTGCTGTTGAAGCCTTGGTTCTCTGAGAGCTCCTTCTTTTTCAATCAGTCAATTAAACTGATATAGTCACTCAGTTCTGTTAGAGACAGTTGCTTCCTCGGGGCTGCCGGGGTGAGCACTTGCTTACTCGTTGCCCTCCAAAGAGCCTGTTCTCAGGAGAGCTGTTTCAGTAGGGGTGAGAGAAGAACCACTGTGCTGCCATATTGTAGGCAAAGCCTGTCTCATACATCTCAATAAGATCTCACAAAAGTGTGTCAACTTTTAAAAAAGGCGTAATATGTCTTTTTTAAATGAAGATACGTAATTAAAGGAAACAAATGCCTAAAATGCACTTACATAGCAGGCAACATGGTTGCTAACATGGCTTTAGAAGTTGTTGTTTTTTTCCCCCCCAAACAGGGATCTGACATACGTTATTAACACTAAACATACAGGGAGGTCATATCATCCCCCAGTGGCTGAGCATTTCACCTCAAATTACACTAGAAATTAGAACATATAAACTTAAAGGTATCGAGAACTCACAGGACAAACTAACTTCTAAATTCGGCAAGATCTCAAGATATAATCACAGTTCAGAGTATGTAATCAGTAAGCAAGTTTACATTTAGCTTAACTTCTACTATAAAAAGTCAGTATTTCTGTCCCCAGTATATACAGTTTAATTTCTAACACTCATTTAATGTGCATTTCAATATTGCTTTTAAAAAAATGATTGGAATACATCACACCGTGGATTGTTTTTTCCTCTCATGTTTAACATCTTCTATTCTTTTCATAAGTACGCTTGAATCGAAGCACTCTGAATCGCCTTTCTCCAATTAAATGTAGAATGTAAATAAGTTGCCATGACAACAATTTAATCGGACACACCCCTTTTATAAATGGGTGAAATACAGTCAAATTACAACTTTTCAAATGTGTCTGAGGAACATGAGGTTTCCCCGGTATGAATTCTCATGTGAGTAGACAAGCTACCTTTGAAGCGAAATCTTTTCCCACACACTTCACAAGAATACATCTTTTCACCTGTGTGGACTTTGAAATGAATTCTCAAATAACTTCTTCGACTGAAATCTTTTCCACACGTTACGCAAGTGTACGGTCGCTCCCCCGTGTGGATTCTCATGTGTGGCAACAAATGGGCGCGCTGACTGAATTGTTTCCCACATGTTCCGCATGAAAATGGCCTCTCACCTGTGTGGATTCTCATGTGGATCAACAGACCGCTTTTACGTGTAAAACTTTTCCCGCATGTTTTACAAGAGAACAGTGTCTCACCTGTGTGGATTCTCATGTGGGCCAACAAAGAATTGTTCTGAGTGAAGCTTTTCCCGCATGTTTTACAAGAATACAGCTTCTCACTGTTGTGGGTTTTCATGTGTCTCAGCATAGAATTGTTCTGAGTGAAACTTTTCCCGCATATTTTGCAGGAATACAACTTCTCACCTGTGTGGACTCTCAGGTGTCTCAACAAAGTGCCGTTTTGACTGAAACTTTTTCCACATGTTTCACAAGAGTACAA
This sequence comes from Odontesthes bonariensis, assembly GCF_027942865.1. NCBI lineage: Eukaryota > Metazoa > Chordata > Actinopteri > Atheriniformes > Atherinopsidae > Odontesthes > Odontesthes bonariensis. Next base: position 3,400,867 of record NC_134519.1, read on the forward strand.
CTTCTCACCTGTGTGCACTCTCATGTGAACCAGCAAATTACCGCGTGTACTAAAATTTTTCCCACATATTTTACATGAAAAAGGCCTCTCGCCTGTGTGCGTTCTCATGTGGATCAAAAGAATACTATTTTTAGAAAAACTTTTACCACATATTTTACAAGAATGCAACTTCTTAGCATGCTCCATACTATTCTTATCCCTAAAGGCTTTTCCACAAACATCACATTTCCCAGACTTTTTACTCGTGTCAGTATCACACTGACTTCCTGACATGGGAGGTTTGTCTATGTTTTTACTGTGACTTCTGTTTCTGTGATGTCTGTCCATTGGCTTCGTCTCTACATCTCTGGTTGCTTCACAGTCAGCATGCTTGCTTTCTTCCTGATTGTGACTCTCTGCTTCAGAAGAGGTGTGAAAGATAAGTCTGTCAGTGTTTGGTTCTGCTTCACCTCCGTCACTGTGGTGATACGTGGTAGTCACCATAAAGGTATCAGTCTCCTCCTTCATCACCAGCTGCCCTCCGTCCTGATTGGTGCCGAGTTCCTCCTCATCCTCTTTGATCTGTGGAGGTTGTGCCTCCTCCTGGTCCACACCGGAGCTTCTCTCCTGGTTACAGAGTTGCTGGTCAGCAAGAAGCTCCTTCGTCTTACGCACATGTTCCTCTGGGACTTCTGGAGGGACTAAGGATCATAAGAGATAGTTTACTGAAGCTGAATTTTGACCACAATAATATTTCCTTTTCTTTCTGAAAAATGTTTGTTGTATAGAGTTGGTTAGTTTTAGCTTACTTGACAGATTCAGAAAAAAAAATGTTCCAGTGTTTCCCACAGAATTTTTGGAAACTATGGGGGGGGGGGGGGTTGTAAATTCACGCGGCGTAAATTTGTGCGACTGCAGATTTTATTTGATTTGATTTGCACACATTCATTCAAATATATATATATATATAAAAACTTGAAAAGGTTTTCCTTGATAATAAAGGGTGTGGGAAGTACACAATGAGTTCAGGAACACATCAGAAGTGGTTTGGTTTTGATATCTTTAAAAACAAGAGGGCTATTACAAAATAAAAGCCATAAATAAGACTGAGTCCTATACACTGATTACTTATACCTTTTTAAAAAATAATTAAAAGGTTGTCCTTGATAATAAAGGGTGTGGGAAGTACACAATGAGTTCACAAACACATCAGAAGTGGTTTGGTGTTGATATCTTTAAAAACAAGAGAGATACTGCAAAATAAAAGTCTAAAATGGAATTAACTATGCACACTGAGTAAATGTTCTACCTAAAATGATTTTTCTGGAGACTAAAAGGCTGTGAAAGCTTTATAGTGAGTTCACAAACCCATCAGAAGTGGTTTGGTGTTCATTGGTTGAATATCCAGGAGAACAAAAAAAGGCGTTGCACTTTTGCGACGGTCCCTAAGCGCTCCGGCTGCCGTAGTTCACTTAGAAGTATATTCGGCGCGGTTACTCTGATCTTTGGCCAGACTTGCTTACTTTGGTGAGTTGATAAAGCCTGTGGTATGTTAGTCTTAGTTTTCTGTAAATGTTAATACCATCCTGAGGCTAATTGGTGCGGTTTTCGTGACGCTATTACAATTACAAAGCTGGAAAATAGGCGAATGTCGAATATAAAACCAACTTCACCCCGCTCCGCCTAGTCGGGACGGATGAAACACCTTATTTTAAACAGAAACTATTGAGCTTACTATTTTTTAAGCAACATACTGGACAACATACTAGTGTACTCGTCATTGCTCAAATTTCACATTATTTCTCATAATATAAAATATGTTTGTCAACGAAATCCCGATGATTACAGCTGACCTTTATGCACGCGCACCCACTGATCTATAACGTGTGTCAATCGCCCCGACAGCGACTAATAACACATAAACCTTTTTTGCCACTAAACTTCAAAACTCTGACATTGCACACTTTAGGACATGTTTAATTACTAATTCACCTGTTGTATAGTCATATTGGTTGGTTTTCGAGGAAATCGCTGTGTTTCCCAAAAAAAAAAAAAAAAAAAAAAAAAAAAAAAAATCGCTGTGTTTCAAACGATTGGGATTCGGAAACTATGGCGGCCAAAAGGAAACTATGGCGGGCCGCCATAGTTTCCTCAATGTATGGGAAACACTGCTGTTCTGTTCAAAATGAACAATGTCCCCACAGGTCTGTGTGTCCTTTAACCAGGCTGCTTTTTTTCTGTTTTGTTGCCACTACTTTTCTACGGTCGCTGCTTCAACGTGTTTGCTGTTGTAGTGAGTAAAGACAGTGAAATAGTTTGTTTTTTATGGGTAAACAGAAAGACTGAAACACTTTTACACTGATGATATATTGCAAAGATGTGAATCACTATGTTGAATTGTGCGACCCACCCTCTTTTATTCAGACTCTGATCCAGCTTAATGTCAGAAAACAGGTCTACCTACATCAAAGATACACAAAGGTTAAATGTTTCTGCTTTTAAACACAGATGCATTCATGCATTCATCTCCAGCAGACTCCATCACTGTAACGCTCTTTTAACTGGACTTCCCACAAAGAGCATTAAACATCTGCAGCTCATCCAGAACGCTGCTGCTGGAGTTTTAACCCGGACTAAGAGATCTGAACACATCACAGCAGCTTTAAAATCTTTACTCTGGCTTCCAGTCAGTCACAGAATAGATTTTAAAAGCCTGCTGATGGTTTACAATCTGTGATCTGTTCAGAGAATATAAAGCCAGCAGAGCTCTTAGATCCAAGGACTCAGGTCAGCTGGTCCAGTCCAGAGTCCAGACTAAACATGGAGAAGCAGCATTTAGCTGTTATGCTGCAAACAAGTGGAACAAACTGCCAGTGGAGATTAAACTTTCACCAAATGGAGACATTTTTAAATCCAGGTTAAAAACATTTCTGTTCTCATGTGTCTATGCATGAAATCTGCACGATATCTTTGAACTTATCTGGACTGTTGCTGGTTTTTAAATTCATTTTAATTTATTTATTTGTTTCTCTTTATATTCTTTTATGTATTTTTAATGCTTCTGCCACTCCCTGCTGCAATGCTTTTATTTTATGTAAAGCGCTTTGAATTGTTTGTATATGAAATGTGCTACAAATTAATTTGATTTGATTTAATTTGATTATTTCTGTCTGAAAGTAACAGCAGCTGCACCGTAACTTTCCTCTGTGAGCCTGATATAAATGTAACGTAGAGCTCTGATTAGGATCCTCCGTGAGTCATATTCCTGTGTGAGTTCACTCAGCCCATCACAGTGTTTCATACCTATTCTGTTTAAGTTTATTTGGGGTTTCCAGGTGATATCCAGCAGTCCGCGCTGACGGTCGATCTCCTCCTCGTACTGGACGATGGTTTTCTCAAACTCTGAGAATATTTCTTCAGCAGCAGCAGTTAGTCGCTGGCTGATAAACTCTCTCAGATGCTGAACTGAAGACATTGTTGCTGCTCACACTTAGATATTCAGCTCAGACAACCCGACCGTCCTCCTGCTGAGTCCTCAAACACTTCTGCTGGCGTCTTATTGTTTACTTCCGCTGGGTGTCACACTGAAAAGTTCCGCCAGCGGACGTCGATTAGCTTCTTCTTGTTTTCCCTCTTTTGGGATTTCACACCCATTGGGTTGCATTGCTGCCCTCTATTGGATCTAACTTAATCCAAAGGTCTTGAACTTTTCAGTGGAACAGTTTTCATAAGGAAATCAGGAATATTTATTCATCCAACTCGAAAAGCGAAAGCGCACTTCCTAGACTTCAGCAGGCTTGAAGTCTCTCCTAAAAAACAATAAAAAATAACTCTTCATACTGTAGATTTGTACATAGCGAATGTTTATTCACTATTTTTTGTTTTATTTTATTATATTTGCTTGTTTTTACTTGTTTACATATTTTACTGTATGCTGCTGCAACAGAACAATTTCCCAAATTGGGATGAATAAAGTATCTATCTATCTATCTATCTATCTATCTATCTATCTATCTATCTATCTATCTATCTATCTATCTATCTATCTATCTATCTAATTTGTTTGAGGGGCTCTTTGACTTGGATGAGCATTAACTTGAATGTAAAAAACAGCAATGAGTTGTGGGAAATATGTGGCAGAAAAACAGGACATCATTACTCCAAATACAGGGAGAGAGTCTGAAAGAAACAAGACTCATAAAGGACTGTAAACTTGAATGAAAAACCCTCCAACCACTGTACGCTGAGTGTCTGCCGTGGTCAGTGGTAGCTTCTGTTTTCGCTTCAGACTGTTTGCTCCAAAATACAATATGTTTACAACAGAATGTAAACTCACTAAGAGTAATAATGTTCATTTACATTATTAAAGTATTACAGTATTAACTGTGAGCCAAAGTTAGGAAGAAGGAACGCAAATGAACTCGGAATCAAGTAGAAATGCTGAGATGAAGCCAAAGAAGAGACTTAACAGAAACAGAAGTCACAGTGATAATGTAAACCTTTCTCCCATGTCAGAGAGTCAGTTTAATCCTGAGTCAGCTACAAAGCCTGTAAAATGTGATCTTTGTGGGAAAGATTTTAAGGATGAATGCAGTATGGAGCAACATCACAGAAGCCACACTGGTTTGAAGCCATATGTTTGCCAAACATGCGGTAAAAGCTTTAGTCACAATCGTACTTTGCTGACCCACAAAAGAATCCACACAGGTGACAAGTTGTTCTTTTGTAAAATATGCGGGAAAAGTTTCACACGGAAAAGTGATCTGTTGACCCACGTGAGAATCCACACAGGTGAAAGGCCTTTTTCATGTGTAACATGTGGGAAAACATTCAGTCAGAGAAGTAATCTGATGGTTCACAAGGTTATTCACTCTGGAGAAAGACCATATTCTTGTGGAATATGTGGAAAAACTTTCAACCAAAAAAGTTACTTGGGGGTTCACATGAGAATCCACACCGGTGAGGTGTATTCTTGTTAAACATGTGGAAGAAGTTTCCATTTTAAACACAGTCTGACAGCTCACATGAGAACTCACACAGATGAAAAGTTGTTCTTTTGAAACAATTGAAGAGTAATTATTTTACTTTCACACAGGTAACTTTTCTTTTCCCAAAAATGTCACGTTCAAATTGGTTTCTCTTCCATTCAGTCTGTATTTGCACCGCCATGTTTCTGTGGTAGCTCAAGATGAACAACCAGAACACTGCCTCATAAGCAGGCCGTTTGCCTTTTTAGCTTCACCCAAGTTCACCCAACTTACTCGCAATGGGAGGGTGAGCCAAGTGCGACTCACTTTGCTGCATTCTACAGCAACAGCTAGATTTCACTAAATCCTACACAGTGATTGTTTGAAAATTATATATAAATAATTTAATATATAATTTTATATGTATATGTACATTTTTGAAAGAATATTCACATCAAGCAAAGGAAGAAAACATCAAAGCAACATTAGATTGTCAGAAAGGAAAACAAAATCCTTCACATAATGTATTGAAATGATTAGCATCACATCAGCGTTTCAAAGCAGATTACACAGGAAACTAAATAAATTGTGTCCTTAAATAAATAAAGGTAGATATTTTAAATAAATGTAAAGCAAAGTGTATAGCTGAGTATATTCTGAATTCATCAGATGCTGTTCACTAACATTTTTAATCAATGTATAATCTGAAATTTTGCTGAGTTTAAATAAGTTGGTTCTTTGAGCTCTTCACACTGTGAAGTGTGTACGTACCGTTTCTAGTGTAATGTTTGGTGGGATGTTCGGCCACTTGTGGATGACGTCAGCTTTAATATGTTCAGTGTTTGTAACTCGTGTTGAATCACCACTGAATAAAAGAACCAAACTTGTAAGGCCATGTTGGCACCAAGTGTGAGTGTATCTTTAACTAAAGCTTAACTGCAGAGGTGTAACTAAATATGTGTGTTGAAATAACATGAGCCTTGGACAAGAGGTTAGCTGTTTGGAGTGGGTCCTCAAAGGGAAGTCTAGGACTGAAGATAAACTGAAATAGTTTCAGCAAACTGAGTAGAATATAATGGGGAAACATGCAGCTGGCCATTGTAATTCATATGAAGATGGGCAGTGGAACATATCTTTACATAGTGTGAAAATGTGAGTAAATGAGACGGCATTATGTGCAGGTCTGCAGATTACAGGACAAGAACACGGAGGTAAAGAGTTGTTCGGGGAACACATGAAGCAGCGGGAGGTTGGTGGAAAGTTAAGACTTTTAAACAGGGGCTGTAGTGAACTGATAACGACAGCAGGGGGCGGTATTGCAACAAAGAGGGAACCAACTGCCGGAAAACTCCGAAAAGAGGAAGAAGTTCGTCCTCATCCACCGTTGGAACTTAAACAAAAAGTCAACAAAAAGGCGTCAGGAGCAGGTTCATAGACATTATGTCTATGAGCAAGTGTCCTTTAAACTCATTCACAGGATCTACCCTGCTAAAGACTACCTAAAGAAGTTCAACTCTAACATTAATGTAAACTGTACCTTTTGTGACCTTTGCCCTGAGTCCATTACTCATTTGCTCTGGATGTGTCCTCATTGTAAAGATTTCTGGCAACATTTTTGTAATTTTTTTTACTTAAAAATATCTGCAAGCTTCCAGTTGTACTGGGAACATGTCCTGTTTGGGTTTCAACTAAGTGGCAAAATGAATCCAAAGGTTTTCTTTATTAATTTATTGATTATCAAAGCTAAATTTGACATAGGCTACACAAATGCAAATTTTTTTAAAGAAAACCAAATTTCTATGTTTTTTTTATTGAATTAAAGCAATACTTGCTTACAATTAAACCTTCAGCTAATCATAAAGCAAAAACAACAATATGGGCTTGTTCCCAACTTGGGATTATGGACGAACTGTTGTCCTAAATCTTTGTTTTTTTTTGTTTGTTTTTTTACACGAGACTCCTTGGCACATGTCAGTTTGTTCAATAGTTTTCTTTTTGCAAGAGTTTTGTGACTGTCATTCTCTTATTATTATTATTATCCTTATGCTCCCCTTGGCTGGCTTTATTTTGGACGTTATGTACACATTTATATGTCGTTATTCTGCTTTGTTGCAAATAAAGTTCTTAAAAAATAAAAATAAAATAAAAAATTATGTCTATGAGCAGGTTTGGACTCAATGGCTGTGAAATTCCAAAAGATAAAAAGAAGAAGAAGCTAATAGGCGTCCGCTGTCGGAACATTTCAGTGTGACACTCAGCGGAAGTAAACAATAAGACGATAGCTACTGCTAGCGTCTTATTGTTTACTTCCGGGTGAGGACTCAGCGGGAGGACGGCCGGGTTGTCTGAGCTGAATATTTGAGTGTGAGCAGCAACAATGTCTTCAGTTCAGCATCTGAGAGAGTTTATCAGCCAGCGACTAACTGCTGCTGCTGAAGAAATATTCTCAGAGTTTGAGAAAACCATCGTCCAGTACGAGGAGGAGATCGACCGTCAGCGCGGACTGCTGGATATCACCTGGAAACCCCAAATAAACTTACACAGAATAGGTAAGGAACACTGTGATGGGCTGAGTGAACTCACACAGGAATATGACTCATGGAGGATCCTAATCAGTTACAGACAGAAATAACATTAATGCATCTGTGTTTAAAAGCAGAAACATTTAGAGTTAAACTCGCAGTGTGTAGAAGACACAGGAGAAACTGACTGAACAATCAAATAATTACAGAGTTTGTTTTAACATGACTATACTTTTAATCTAAAGGAGACCAAACAAAGCAGAGACCAGAGTCAGGATGGGTTCCTACAGCTAGAAACTTCCCAGGAAACATGTTGAGGAAAGTTAAGACTGTTAAACAGGGGCTGTAGTGGACTGATAACGACAGCAGGGGGCGGTAATGCCATAGATATGTATAGAATGGCTAGATGTCTCGTCCGCGTTGCTGGGCAACGGAGTCAAACGTCCGCAGATGGCCGCCATCTTACCACAGGCAGCTCTCTCGACGACAACATTGTGTTGATGGTGAAACATTCAAACATTCAAGACATAACTTCTTTAATTCTCAAACGTTTAGGTTATTATAAACATCAAAGTAGTAAGCTAATTATCACACTACAGACAAAGTCCATATTTATTTTTTAAAATAAAAACGTAAATATTTCAGGTTTATTTGCCCCATGACTCAACTTTTTTTACCCCTTGGGATGACTCCCTCAGGGAAATTCAAGTCCCCAGTAGCTCCAAACACACACATAGGATCTCTATAAATCTAAAATACAGTATAATATAGAATAATTAATATAATATATCATTAAAAGATAATTAATATAGAATAATCTAAAACAAAGTGTAAAAAAGAATATAGGCTATACAAGAGAGTTGAATAAAATAAGTTATAGCACTATGGTTGAGTTATTGCCCATATTGCACTACACTTGTGTTAATTACACATTGTATGCACATGGTCTGACCATAAATAGATAAGATATTGCACAGTAGTGATGTGAATTATTGCACAGATGACCGAATAAATAAAATATCGCACAGGGTCTTTTAGTATGTAAAATAGTGTAAAATCGTGGAGATTTCTGCGAGATAAGAGTAATAGCGTCAGAGCAGATCACTTACCGTAACTATGGTTACCTCAGGTTTGACTGTCTCCCGGACATCTCACCCTGTGGTAGGATGGCCGACTTGTGCGGACGTTCTAAACTCAGACGTAACACATCTATGGAACAGCCGCCTGGATAAAGGCAAACAGGCCAGTGTTGATGTGCTGTGCACGACCCATAATGGTTCTGTCAGAACCTATTAAAAATCTGCTTCTAGTGTCACAAATCCGTCTCTTTTAACTTGTTAGATCAGGGTAACAGATGATGAACACATGACCTGTTCCTGAGGAGGTTGCATTCAGACTTTCAGATGAACTCCTGGGTAAAACCCACCACCCTTTCTGTATTTATCACAGGAAGCAAATACTGAAACAACATTTAAAGGGAACAGGCCTTTTTTCAGTTATATTTTCCTGAGATTTTAATGCAAAGTGTGTTACATGCTTTGGTTAAATTACCCTAAAACTGAGTAGCACAGCACCCTTCTAAGCTCGTCTTAAACCCTTACCTGGTTTTAATGGAGGTATGCGCGTCTTTTGAATGGGGTTCGGCTGGTACAGTTTGTATTAAAATGTAAATGTATTTTCTTTTTCAGATTGCCTGAGCAAGTGCTCAATGTGCACTCGAGGTTGTAATTGCAGCTTCTATCACTAAGAAACAGCAAAAAATAACGTTTGAGACTGTGAACCTAGGTGAAGAGAGAGACTTTTTTTTTTTACCACCTGACAACAAATATACTCATTATTGCGCGTGCAGTTTAAACATGCTCAAAAAGCCAATCTGACACCTCTCTGAAGTTCAATGAAACCATTATAAAACTAAGTCTTATTCTTTATTTTTTTTCTTTGTCTCCACAGACCTCACACAGCAACTTGTCAGGAGGAAGGAGGAAGTTTTTGCTGACCAGCAACTCTGTAACCAGGAAAACGACTCCTCACTCGAAGAGGAACAGGAGAAATACTACACCAGACCAGAGGGAGAGCAGCTAGTACTGAAACAGGAGCTGACAACTGATGACTTGATGTTGACTCCCATTTTTCAAGAAACTGACCTCAATGACTCGGAACCAAATGCTGACCAGCTTTACTTTGATAACTCACATTTAACTAAGAGCCAAAGTCAAGATGGAACCAAGCATACAGATTTAGTATCAATTAGAGATGTATTGGAGAAGCCAAAGACGAGAGGTCACAGAGACAGTATTCTCAGTAACAATTCCGATGACTCTACTTTGTCAGAGATTCGGTTTAATACCAAGTCGGGTAGAAAGCCTGTTATATGTGATGTTTGTGGAAAAGAATTCAGAAATCGCTACAATATGGAGCAACACCACAGAGTCCACACAGGTGTGAAACCATATGCTTGCCAAACATGTGGGAAAAGCTTCAGTCGTAGTTGTGCTCTGTTAAGACACAAGAGAACCCACACAGGTGAGAAGTCATATTGCTGTAAAATATGCGGGAAAAGTTTCACTCGTCATGATAATCTGATGATTCATGTAAGCACTCACACGGGTGAGAGATCATATTCATGTGGAATCTGTGGTAAACATTTCAACCAAAGTAGATACTTGAGGATTCACATGAAAATCCACACAGGTGAGAAGTTGTACTCTTGTGAAACATGTGGGAAACGTTTTACTCAAAGTAGTCATTTGACTGCCCACAGGAGAGTCCACTCGGGTGAAAAATTGTATTGTTGTAAAACATGTGGGAAAAGTTTTTCTCGCAGAGCTAATTTGATGAACCATAAAAGCACTCACAGGTGAGAGACCATATTGCAGCGGAATATGTAATAAACATTTCTTAAAGTTATTTGACTAATATCGGCCAGAAATGCCAATTAAACGAGCAGAAGAGAGTATTTACAATAAAACGGTTGTATAAATGTGTTTAATGAAAGTTTTCTTTTAGATTTTTATTCATTGTCCTGAGATTTGACCCATTTCGATGGCTTGGTTGGTCTTCACACTGAGGTAAAGGAAGAGCTGGGCAGGACCAACCAAGCCATCAAAATGGGTAAAATCTCAGGACAAAGAATAAAAATCAAAAAGAAAACCAGTATGTACTGGTTTGTAGTGTAATATGAGGTGGGATGTTTGGCCACTTGTGATGATGGGAACTTCTAATATGTTCAGTGTTTGTAACTCATTTTGAATCCGTTACTTACAACTTATAAAACTAATGCGAGTGCAGTCCAGATATTTATTTCCTTTATTTAACGCGTGACCACGTCTTTCTCTTTTACTCAGTTGTGTTGATTCTGAACTGTGTTGAAATGTTTTTGTGCTTCTTACCAGTTGAAGCCTTTAATGTCAAAAACATGTTTTCCGTGTTGTGTGATGCATCATATTTATGGTTTCAGGAGACACTAACTCCTGTTGAAGATTGTTAAGGTGTAAATAAAATAAAACAGCCTTTTTTTTTTTTACATCTCTGGGCTGTAAGTTGTTTTATGTTAAATATATTTCTTTAATTGAGGGTGTTCACATCCAAACTGGAGGAAAGATTCAGGAACTACAGCTCCTTGTTGAACCACCTTTTCTCAGGAGCTCAAGTGTCATTTTACAGTTCTCTCATTAGCTATTTTATGGATAGATAGTGACTATTTCTCACTCCTGTCTTAAATAATTCAGTAAAAAGATGCCAAGTTCATTCCAAGTGAGACATTTGCATTTGGAAGCTGTTGTGTAGGCAAATTTTGTGCTCAGTGGAAGTTGCAACATGAGTGAAACAGTCTGTAAGAGATAAGTAGGAACACGAGAAAGTGCCTGCATAATCTGTATAAACATGAAGGATCTTTCTCAGATGTCTCAGTGATCATTAACAGTGCAGACTGTAAACTGTGTGTAAGTGTTTATTTCCTCACAGCCTGCAGGAAACTGCCAGCAGCCAGAGACGAAGCTCTGATTGGTTGGTTGAAATAATGATGAGGAGGCCAAGAAAGAAAAAGCAGCACTTGCTTTACCTCCTTAGAATCCAATTCACCAGTTAAGATTGTTTGTATTATTCTGTGTGATGTTATCATTTTTGGGTGTTTCTGATTTCTAAGGAAAATACACATTAGCAAAATAAGTGTGAAGTGTGAAGAAATCCTGATTAAGCTCCAGCTTTTGCTGTTCCTGAGAACTGTGGTCTAGTTGAAAGGTGGTCCTGGAAGAGGGGGGAGGGGGCGCTTGGGTGATATAATCATTCTCAGGAAACAGCAACAGATCTAAAATATTTTGGATCAGATTTTGCAAGATGAGAGGAAAAATATTTATTATATACATGTGGGTTAGTTTGTAGTACTGCTGGCATCAAATTTCAAAGTGTGTAATTAATATGATAATAATCATACATAAATTATTGGATTTACAGACATTTAGAGTTCTAATTAGACTGCTGGCCACTGCACACATGATTTCTCATTTGACTAAAAGAAGGTGGTGTTGCATGTTCAAAGCCAGACAAAGAGATGCTTTATGCATAAGAAATGGAATCTTTAACACAGCAACGATTTTATAACTTTAATGCACTTACAGTGTGTGGTCTGCAGATTTGTGCTGTAGGACTTGGACTCCAAATCGTCCACACAAACCTGAATTCGATTAAGCAGGTGTAGAAAATGGATGGACTCAACGGGCTAAATCGGGGATGTCCTCCAGGGCCGCTGTCCTGCAGGGTTTAGATGTTTCCCTGCTCCAACACACCTGATTCAGATCAGTGCATCATTAGCAGGCTTGTGCAGAACTTAACCATCTTTAAAGTGATCCATTTCATCTGAATCAGGTTTGTTGAAACAGGGAAACATCTAAAACCTGCAGGACAGCTGGATGTGGACATCCCTGGACTAAATGAAGTTGTGATTCTTTTGTAGAAACAAAGCTTTACTCAGTGATCCACAGAAACAGTTTTAAATTGAATTCTAAGAAAGCGAATAAGAAATTGTTGCTACTTTTTTCACGCCCACTTCATCATCATTTCAGCCAGTTTACCAACATATTTCTACCTGATGTGAACACCCTCAAATCAAAGCTACAGTTCTGCACTTCAAACCATCCAATCTTTATATAAACCGTATTTAAATCTGTTTTTGTAAAGAGTTAATGTGAAAAGTGTTGTAATATTTGCCTGTGTGATATAATTTCATTAATTATATGTTGAACATTACAAAACTTACTCACAGCACACAAAATTACTGTTTAATTTACAACCTTTAACAATGTGTTAGTGTCACCTCAAAGCTGATGCATCACAAAATATACATAAACATAAGAAGTTGAATAACAGCTTCTTTAAAAGGAACTTAATCAAAATAGTAGCATCAATCAGCCACTGACAGATGCTCAAATTTACAAAAAGTTTGCACCATTTTAACAAGAATTTCAGTCGAGCCGTTTGGACCCACTCATACTGGCTCATATTGTTTCAGCACACATAAACAATCACACTAATGTGGTTAAATTTTAAGTAAAGATACATAATCAACCTGAACACGTCTGAACCCACTCACACTCACTTTCATCCATATGGGCTAAAACTTCCAATCAAAATGAGTTACTAAAAGTTGACATATTAAAGTTCACGTCATTCATGAGAAGCCAAACATGCTACCTCACATTATACAAGAAATTAGTACATACACATTTCATGGTGTAAAGAAAACCAACTAACTCATCAAATATGTTGGTAATACAATGATTAAACATCCACAGTATCTTATCTGTCAAACATTAAGTATTATTAAGTAAGTACCTCCCTATATTAAACACATCTTTACTTTAACCAAATACAATTTCTTTCTGCTGCTTATTTATTGTTGCAGTTCCATTATTTCAATACATTACATAATTTATTTTTCCTTCTCATGTTGTAATATTTTCTACCTAAACTTGTTGTGGAGCAATTTTAATTTCCTTTGTGCATCAAATGTGATATACAGGTGCTGGTCAACGAATTAGAATAATTTGAAATAGTGCAATCAATAAATTATTTGAATGCATTTTTCGTGCAGAAAGCAAATCAGGTGTTCACCGCACCTGTCCTACTCGTTAGACTAATCACAGAACTCGTTACCTGTAAAAAATTTGCTTAGCTGATCTTTCCAAAAGGCCCATTTAGGCCATTTAACTGTGACACTGTTGTTTTATTGAATTAGAATAATGGAGAAACCGTTTCATTGAATTAGAATAATTTTTATTATAATTAGAATCATCACTTTCTCAGTATTTTGTGGCTGCCCCCTTGGCTTGTATGACTGCCTGAAGTCTCCGCGGCATCGATTTGACCAGCTTGTCGCAAGTTTCCGCACTCACAGCTTCCCAGGCAGTGGCGATGTTCTGCTTCAGTTGGTCCAGCGTAGTAGGCTTTCTGTCGCGAATTTTCCGCTTGACGATGGCCCAAAGGTTTTCAATGACATTGAGGTCAGGCGAGTTGGCCGGCCATGCCAAAACTTCAAGCTGTTTTTTAGTGAACCAATCTTTGGTCGACTTTGCCGCATGAGCCGGTGCAAGATCCTGTTGAAATATGAAGTCTTCTTCGCCGAACTGTTCCTCAACAGTCGGAATCAGGAACGTTTCCAGAACATCTTGATATACGGCAGCATTGACAGTCTTCTTGAGGAAGCAGAGTTTCCCTACACCTCGAGCGGACATGCATCCCCAGACCATAACGCTCTGGGGAAACTTGACGGATCTTTTCACGCACTCGTGGTTGTAGGTTTCGCCACCACGACGCCAGACACGAGGACCTTGGTCACCGAAGGAGATGCAGAAGCGTGATTCGTCACTGAAGACCACTTTCTGCCAGTCTTCAGCAGTCCACTCGCCGTGTTCTTTGGCCCACTTCAGCCGTTTCACCATTTGTTTCTTGTTCAGCATCGGTTTTACTGCTGGAACGCGAGATTTGAAGCCGAGTTCGCGCAGACGACGGTAAGTGGTTGATCTGGAGACGTCAGCGCCGGTCTGCTTGTTCCACAAGTCGGTGAGCTCGGAAGTGGACTTGAACCGGTTGCTGACGCTGGACCAACTGAAGCAGAACATCGCCACTGCCTGGGAAGCTGTGAGTGCGGAAACTTGCGACAAGCTGGTCAAATCGATGCCGCGGAGACTTCAGGCAGTCATACAAGCCAAGGGGGCAGCCACAAAATACTGAGAAAGTGATGATTCTAATTATAATAAAAATTATTCTAATTCAATGAAACGGTTTCTCCATTATTCTAATTCAATAAAACAACAGTGTCACAGTTAAATGGCCTAAATGGGCCATTTGGAAAGATCAGCTGAGCAAATTTTTTACAGGTAACGAGTTCTGTGATTAGTCTAACGAGTAGGACAGGTGCGGTGAACACCTGATTTGCTTTCTGCACGAAAAATGCATTCAAAGAATTTATTGATTGCACTATTTCAAATTATTCTAATTCGTTGACCAGTACCTGTACAAGTTAACTTACTTTACCTACATAAAAACATATCTTTTAAAAAATGAGTGCAAGATTTTGTGAAATTTAGAAGCTGAGTTCCATAATACTGAGCAGAACAAGTCTGCGAACGACAGGAGTGAAAGCTGAGCATCCAAAGGAGCCATTGTTAAGTTCATTCATTTTTGAATGACCACAGATGAAACATGGCAGAATAAATGGAAGATCAACCCTTTTTATCATGAATCTGAAATAATATGTATGAACAAAAAAACAAGTCTGGAGTTATCTGAAAGTCAAATTACAACTTCTCATCTGTGTGAGTTCTCATGTGAGTATTCAAACCACCTCTGAAATGAAAACTTTTCCCGCATATTTCACACGAGTACACCTCACCTGTGTGGATTCTCATGTGAAGCCTCAAGTAACTCCTTTGCTTGAAAGTCTTTCTACATATTCCACAAGAATACGGTCTCTCTCCTGTGTGGATTCTCATGTGGGTAAACAGACTACTATTTTGGGAAAAACTTTTCCCGCATATTTTGCAAGAATACAACTTCTCACCCGTGTGGACTCTCATGTGGGTCAACAAATTACCACTTTGAGTGAAGTTCTTGCCACATGTTTTGCAAGAATACAACTTATCACCTGTGTGGATTCTCATGTGTCTCAACAAATTACCACTCTGAGTGAAACTTTTCCCACACATTTCACAAGGGTACAACTTCTCACCTGTGTGGATTCTCATGTGGGTCAACAGACTACTATTCTGAGAAAAACTTTTCCCACATGTTTCACAGGAAAACATTTTTTCACCTGTGTGGATTCTGGTGTGTCTCAACAAAGTACAACTTTGAGCAAATCTTTTTCCACAAGTTTGGCAAGCAAACGCCTTCTCACTTGTGTGATATCTTTGACGTTTTCCTATAATATAGCTTTCTCTTGAAGGTTTTCCACAAAAATTAGGTTTTACGAACGTTTCACCTGACTCAGTAGTCAACTCACTCTCTGACACAGGAGAGTTGTCCTCACTGTTACTGTGACTTATGTGGCTTCCTTCTTGATTTTGGCTAGAGGGAGAGTTATGAGAATAAAGCTGATCAGTGTTTGGTTCTGTCTCACTGAAATCACTTTGTTGACAAGTGGGAGTCAACATAAAAGTATCAGTCTCCTGCTTTAGTAGAAGCTGCTCTCCTCCCATGGTGGTGCAGAGTTCCTCCTGTTCCTCTTTAATCTGTGGATGTTCTGGGGCCTCCGGGTCCACACTGGCGTTCCTCTCCTGGTTACGGAGTTGCTGGTCAGCAAGAAGTAGCCGGTCTTCTTCCTCCTTACATCCATGTTCCTGTGGAAGGTCTGTATGGACAAAGGAACACAACACATGGGTTACCAGTTTGATCATGGGAAAACACTCCTGATGCTTCTGTAATATACAGAGACACCTTTGCACTGGTTTGCAAGAAGTTATGACCTTTGGTTGACGTGTGCACCAGTGCTGTATCTGAAATGTCCACTCGTTCATCCATTCACTGACTAAATAGTGAGTAGGGCTAGAGAGCTGCTGTTGCATTTTTTACAGAACGTGAATGCAACTAATTCTGCAGGGTTTATTCCCAGTTACACAGCACATAAACACCAGCAGGACACACAGACACCACATCTGAAGTAACGGACAGAGCAGCGCTTTGGTTGAGAACATGTTGTAGTTGACTTCTCCATCATCAGAGACCCCACACACCTCGGCACGGACTGTTCTCACTTCTGCCCTCAGGACGGAGGTTCAGGAGTGTGAAATGCAAAACCACCCGATTTAAAAACTCTTTCTTTCCCACTGCCATCAGATCACTGAATTCTGCCAAAGACTGAACGGACCCCCTTGGGGTCACCTACTGCAACCTTGAATGTACTTGCAATTTTGCACAACACAATCATCTTACTGCTCACTACTGCATATTTGTGTACACAAGCTATATTTCTAAATTTTTATATTTCTATTTTATTTAAGAATCCTGTTATAATATTGTTGTTGCATGCATATTTTATCTTATCTTTTATTATATTTGGACATCCAGTGCGGGCAACAAAGCAAAGAATTTCATTGTACAGGGAAACACGTTTCTAAATGCACATATGATAATAAACCTTTGCATCTTAATCTTCCCTCTGTATAACACCGACATAAAACCGCATGGCACCAATAAACTGCGAGTCACATGACAACTTACCTCTAATACGTTTATTTAGACTGAACAACTTAAGTGTCAAATATGATGACTAAAAGAGAAGAATTCATGTTATTTTACAACAGCAGCTGCACCGTAACTTTCCTCTGTGAGCCTGAAATAAATGTAGCGCAGAGCTCTGATTAGCATTTTTATTAATAACATTCAGGTTTTAACTCACTCAGCCCATCACAGTGTTCCTCACCTGCTGTGTGGAGCTTTATTTGGGGTTTCCAGGTGATATCCAGCAGTCCGCGCTGACGGTCGATCTCCTCCTCGTACTGGACGATGGTTTTCTCAAACTCTGAGAATATTTCTTCAGCAGCAGCAGTTAGTCGCTGGCTGATAAACTCTCTCAGATGCTGAACTGAAGACATTGTTGATGCTCACACTCAGATATTCAGCTCAGACAACCCGACCGTCCTCCTGCTGAGTCCTCAAACACTTCTGCTGGCGTCTTATTGTTTACTTCCGGTCATCACTCTTCTTCTTCTTCTTCTTCTTCTTCGTCTCTGAGGTTTTACGGCAGCTTGCATTAGATGAGTTGCATTACTGCCACCTTCTGGGTTTTTCCTTCACTCAGAGGACTCAGCAGGAGGACGGTTGTGTTGTCTGAGCTGAATATCTGAGTGTGAGCAGCAACAATGTCTTCAGTTCAGCATCTGAGAGAGTTTATCAGCCAGCGACTAACTGCTGCTGCTGAAGAAATACTCTCAGAGTTTGAGAAAACCATCGTCCAGTACGAGGAGGAGGTCGACCGTCAGCGCGGACTGCTGGATATCACCTGGAAACCCCAAATAAACTTACACAGAATAGGTAAGGAACACTGTGATGGGCTGAGTGAACTCACACAGGAATATGACTCATGGAGGATCCTAATCAGAGCTCTGCGCTACATTTATTTCAGGCTCACAGAGGAAAGTTACAGTGCAGCTGCTGTTGTAAAATAACATGAATTCTTCTCTTTTTGGAATCATATTTGACACTTAAGTTGTTCAGTCTAAATAAACGTATTAGAGGTTGTTGAAAGACGTCAGTCATGAGGCAGATATAGAATAATTCCGTGAGCTTTATTCTGATAACTTGCAGCACGTACAAAAACAGCTTGCTTGCTCTCCTGGATTATCTAATACTGACTTCCTCTGTGGTAGTAGGCTGTATATTAGGTTTCTTCCTTAGAGTGCCACCTAGTGGCATTAGAACACTGTAACATCCCTCTTTACATATAACTGGAGCCAGAACTCTTACCAGTGCAGCTCCTGTGTTAAAAGCACTGGCTATGAAAGAACACAACTAATATAAACTCTTTAGAAAAAGCACAAAAATGACAAAACATAAATGCATTAATTTTCAATTTCTAGGACCAAGTTTCTGCATATACTATAGCGGTCCTGCCTGTCTTTTTTTTTTTTTTTTTTTTTTTTAAGATAACAAAGTCAGTGGTGAATCTTGCAGGTCATTTAATGTTGCTCCTGGTTCTGGTATGCTGTAGGGGAGGGAAAGGGGGAAGGGGAGGAGGAAATGGAGACGGAGGTTGGCTCATGGGTGCATCTTCAGCTGCTGTATCCGGTATGTCGGTCGGTTATGTCCATGCCACCTCTAGTGTTCCAGTTGTCATCATCAAGCAGTGGACTGCTGTGGATAGGAGTGATGGTAAGTTGTTCCTGCACTGGACGAATGTCTCTGCGGTTTCGACGGTATCTCTTCCCATTCACCAGGACCACATATGAGCGATCGTGGAGCTGGTCAATGCATAAGCCCAGCCAGCGCCCAAGTGCCGTCTGAATGGTTGGGGTGAAGAAGGACTCGTACCGTCTGTCCTTGCGTGATGGGTCGGAGGTCACGAGCATGAAGGTCGTATCGGTGTTTGACTGCTGTCCCTTTGACTCTTTTCTTTGAGACAACATCTTTCGTTACTTCAGAGCTCAGAAGCACACTCCTTCTGGGTAGGAGTGATCGGGTCCGCCTTGACATGAGTCTTTGAACTGGTGAGCTGTCAAGACCTTCGGTCGGAGTGTTTCTCCATTCTAGCACTGCTTTCCATGGGTCTTCTCCATCCATTGTACAGCGTTTCAGTAACATTTTGGCTATTTTCACTGCTGACTCCACTTTGCCATTGCTTTGGCTATGATATGGGGATGAGGTTGTATGTTCAAAGTTTTGATTGATTGATTTGAGTGTTTATTTCGAGCTTATTTTCAGGTAGATTACAAAATAAATACATTTCCATAATACATATGAATTTACATATTCATCTAGAACAAAGGTAACAGAAATCAATACTCGCTCGAAAGGGAGTGAGATGAAGTAAAAATACTTATTTGTTCCCACCCCCATTCAAAAATTACAATTTATATGGATGTATGTCTTACATACATTGGCATAGTTTTTAACGTTCAACCTAATTTTAACATATTATTACACATATCTTCTCATCTCTTATTTGATGTTAATCACAATTTATATGATGATAACATAATATCCCGTGAATATACATTACAAAATTTCTTCAGTTTTGTATTTTGTCATTACTTCCACTTTATATCTGGCCTTAAACTGATGAATAGAAATACACTGCTTAAGTTGTTCCTTCAACCCATTCCAGAGCCGAACCCCAATCACAGACACACACATGCTTTTTCTGGTGGTTCTCACCGCTGGCACTTTAAATATTTTACATCCCCTTAGGTGATGTTCTCCATGTCTCAATTTAAAAAGAGTGTTTGAATATTATCCGGCAGAGTATTCATGCTGGCTTTGTACAATAATTGAGCTGTATAAAAGTTTACCAAATCCAGCAATTTGAAGTGTTTAGATTGCAGAAATAGTGTGTGTGATCATAAAATCACACACACAGTCCCACTCATCTGCAAATTGTTGGAATTCCATGCTGTTAAATGGGGGGGCATTATCTGAGAAGACAGTGTGAGGCATGCCATGTCTGCAGAATTGTTTCTTGCATGCTTCAATAGCCCCTTTCACACTGCCGAATAACCCGCGTTTAATTCGCGAATTTAGCGTGTCCGCTGTTGTGTTCACACTGCCGAACCGGGCTGTCGCGTCAACTCAACTCGCCTTTCGACCCGCGTCGGACCCTAGTCTTTTTGCCGAGTTTGATGTGAACACAATCGACGCGGGTCGGACGTGGGCGTGACGTGAGGAGTTTAAAAGACAGAATGGACAACTGATTCAGAACAACAGCGACAGGTGAGGACAAGTTTTACTCTGTTTTAGCCTACATCAAGTTGGAGACATTTTTTAATATGGCCAACTGGTGAGACAAGGAGGTCCGCGAGCTCCTCAGCCCCCGAGCAGAGGACGTTATTTTCCGCCACATTTCGGGGACGGTGAAAGATGGACCTCTGCTGGAAGGGCTGGCGAGAAAGATGGGAGAGCGCGGTTTCCCACGCAGCAAGACGCACCGTAAAGTAACATCTCCATGAACTGCATTGCAAAAATGAGTTCTCAAGGTGTCCCGCCATCGTTTGTTTGAAAAATTTGATGCAGACAGGTGTATTTCACCCTACCTCCGACGCATGGCTTGTGCCTACGTCATTGTACACGCCCAGCATTTTATGTGTTTCGTGTGACGCTCTGCCACTAGGCAACGCCCCCTGAACTCGGCTTCAGGCGACACGGGTCACCCTGACACGCCAAGCGTTCACATTACTCGACGCGGGTCGAAGGTGCAATTTGGACCCGCTAAGATAGCGGGTCGCAGTGTGAAAGGGGCTAATGACAGTGGATGCAGTGTAGTGTCGCAGCCTTTTAAATTTCCAAATGATATATCCAATAAAGGCCGTGGGTGGCAGCAGGTGGTTGTGTTCTTGACTTGCACGCACTTCAGTTGTTAAAATATATGTGGTTTATTTTTTCTCTTTTCAACAAAAAATGTGAACAAAACAATAACAAAAAATTCTTACGATTAAGATGAAAACGAAAGTTAACTTGTTTGAAATTAATAAGATCTGAAAGTGGTCAAAAAATCATTTCACCACCACCTCCCATCCTCACACCAGACATTTGCCTAACAAAAAAGAGCCCCTGGTGTGTTCTTAATCTGTTTGATTAATGGGCGGGTCCAAAAGTCACCAAAATAATTTAAACAATCTCAAATACAAAATTAACCCCAGATCTTGACTCCAAATCAACCAAAGTATATTCCAACATACCAAAGAAAACCAAACCGATAGAACCCATGAATAAGAAACATAAATGGCCACAACATCCCGGCCCTTAATTCCTGTACAACATGAATTATCTAACATTCATATAAGTGGCCATTATAAATTTATTATTAATATTAACGTTAACAGACTTAGATCTTCACTAACTTTCTCAAATAATTCATATAAACATCAACTTATCCAGCAATCCAGGTTATTCACAAAAACCTTTTTTTTTTTTTTTTGTAGTCCATATACGTCTTCATAGAGAAAAAATGAAAAAATACAAAGGCAAAAACAGTCAATGTTCCATGAGTTAAAGTCATTTTCTTGTTTATGTGCATGGACTGTGCATGTGTATAAAGGTGTATGTTGCAAAATGAGATGTTCAGCATGTCAGTAAATGAGTATCAGTGTAAATGCAGAGCCAGAGGTTCCAGAACTTGACTCAGTTGGAGACAAACATTTATTGTCGTCTCTATACAGCCTCAAGCAGGAGACATATTTTGTTGATTGGCTTCTCCAGTTCATTTGTTCTTGTCTTGACTCGAACACGCCGACCCAATCCGTGTGCATCTGCCATGGTTTCTGTGATGCGTCCAATGGGCCAAGAATTTCTTGGGGCAGCCTCGTCGACAACAAGCACCACATCATCAATGGCAAAGTTCCTGCGAGTTTTATTCCACTTCTGTCGCTCTTGCAACATAGGGAGGTATTCTTTCACCCACCTTTTCCAGAACAGGTCCACAATGTATTGGGCTTGTCTCCATCGCCTCCGACTATACAGGTCCTCCTTTTTGAACAAACCTGGTGGCATCACAGGTTTACCGATTTGAGCTGACAAAGTTGGTTCCATTGTCCGACCGGATTTCCTTGACTTGTCCTCTGCGGCAGATGAATCTCCTGATAGCATTTATGCAGGAATCTGGTTTTTGTCGCTGTCTTTGACACACCATACATTCTCTAATGATCTTTCTAGCTGCTGAATTAGCATGGGGGATCCAGTACTGACGTCGAAGGGTAGAAAGCATGTGATTTCTTCCTCCATGTCCAACCTTTTCATGCGTATGTTGAAGAATGAGCTTTGAAACATGGCTTTCTTTTGGCAAAATTGCAGGATGTTTTGTTTCCTCGGGTAATGCTGCTTTGCTCAGTCTGCCGCCCACTCTTAACAGACCCTCCGTAACAACAGGATCAAGCTTGTACAGGTGACTTGACTTCTTAACAGCACCGGAGCTCAAGGCAGCTATTTCATCGTCATAATATTTCCTTTGCACAAATCTCACTATGGCTTCCTCAGCTGTTGACAGATCATCAGTTGTGAGCTGAGCATCCCGTTTATTGTCCTGTTTAGCGCACATTTGACTTCCACAGTGTGCGTCCAGGAACTTGTTTTTCTTTGTTTGTAGCCTTTCTTTCAGTTTCAGGATCCATGCTACACATCTTTTCAGCTTTGTCCAACTAGAAAAGTACATTAGCAGCTTAGTAGTGGGACACCCTTCTTTCAGTACAGCCGCATATGTCAGGACCTGAACTTTAATCTCTGGATCAGCTTCCAAGTGGACAGGTATTGCTTTCATCACTGTTGGCCATTGTATCTTAGGTTTGGTGAGGAATTCTGGACCGCTAATCCAGGTGGAAGACTTTAAAAAAGGGCCAATCTTCATGCCTCGAGAGGCTGAATCAGCTGGATTCAACTTTGAACTGATGTACCTCCACTGAGTAACTTTTGTAAGCTCACGAATGATAGAAACTCTATTAGCTACATATGTTTTAAACCGTGTCGTTGTGTTTGCAATGTACTGCAGGACAGTCGTGCTGTCTGACCAGAAAATTGATTCACTCAAATTGAGTTTAAGTTGAACTGATAGCATTTTGTCCAAACGCACAGCTAAGACTGCAGCAGCAAGTTCAAGTCGTGGTATAGTGACTTGTTTTAATGGTGCCACCCTTGCTTTACCAATAACAAAGGCAACACACACTTCCTGTTTGCTATTAGATAGCCTAAGATATGACACAGCACCATACCCAGTCTCACTGGCATCACAAAAGTGATGCAGCTGAGCACTTCTTATCTCCCCAAATCCTTTGGGTGAGATGCATCTTCTGACACTAAAGGTGTCTAGAAGAACTAACTCTTCAACCCATTTTTTCCAAACTTGTGCCATTTCTGGTGGAATTGTCTCATCCCAGCCAAACTTCAGTTTACAGAGATGTTGAAGAATTTGCTTTGCAGGGAGAATGACTGGAGCTAAGAAACCCAAAGGGTCATAAATAGAACTAACATTGGACAGAATACCACGTCTTGTTAGTGGTTTGTGCTTGTTTACAATGCTATAGGTGAAAACATCCTGTTCAACATCCCATTGCACTCCTAAGGCTCTTTCAGTGGGAAGCTGATCCCGGCTAAAGTCCAACATCTTTACACCTGTTGCTCTGTTTTCCTCAGGAATCTGAGAGAGGACAGAGCGCTCATTACATACCCATTTATTGAGCTTAAATCCCCCCTTTGAACACAATTCTGTGAGCTGCTGATAAAGAGAGATGGCCTGCTCAACAGACTGGACAGACTTAAGACAGTCATCTACATAGAAACTGTGCCTGATTGTATTTATAATCTCTTCTGGGTACATTTCTTGGTTGTCATCAGCAGTCTTTAATAGTGCATATGTGGCACAACTGGGGGAGGATACTGCCCCAAAAATGTGGACCAACATTCTATGCTCAACAAGCTCTTTTGTGATGTTACCGTCGGGCCACCAGAGAAAACGTAAGTAATTTACATGTTCCTCAGCTACTCTGACTTGGTGGAACATCCCTTTAATGTCTGTCATAAGGGCTATTGGACCCTGCCGAAAGCGAATGAGTACACCTAGTAAGGTGCTAGTCATATCTGGACCTTGTAATAGCTCTTTGTTCAGTGATGTTCCAGCAAACATTGCAGCACAATCATAAACAACCCGCAGCGTTTTCTTGCGGGGGTGGTAGACCCCATGATGAGGTATATACCACACCTTTCCTTCCTCATGTTCTATCTGATCTTGTGGTATTATTTCTGAAAACCCTTCCATTCCAACATTATGCATACATTCTTTGTATTCTTCAAAGAACAGCTGATCCTTCTGAAATCTTTTTATCAGACATTGCGCCCTCTGCTGGGCCACCCGTTTGTTGTTGGGCATTTTTACTTCAGGATTACGAAAAGGCAATTTCAGGTAATAGTGACCATCTTTAAGCACAGCTGACTTTGACATGATGTCCATGAACTGTTTATCTTCTATAGACAGTTCAGCACACTCGTTACACTGGTGCTCTACAAAGTCTTGATTATACTGACTGACCAGCATTTTTTCCAGACTACTTATAGAGATATGGTTCACCTGAATAGAACCAGTAACCTGTACATCTTCTTCACTACCCTGATTGAGTGGACCATTAACAACCCAACCAAGACGTGTTAGCACAGCATAAGGCCCACTACCTTCACTGTTAATTATTTTCCAAGGTTCCAATGCTTTGGGGGAATTTACACCAATGAGCAGCCCAATGCCAACATCTATCGGTGCCAATTCAACATCTTTTAAGTATGACCATTTTCTTAAGTCCTCCTCTTTAGGGATGTTTTCTTTAGTGACAGGAATGGACTTTTGAGTATACACATCAGGCAACCTCAAAAACTCATTTTGTTTTAAAGCAGCTACTTCTAAACCAGAGAGTCTATAGCTACTTACAGGCCTTTCCTGTCCCATGGTTTTTAGCATGATTTCCACTTTCTTTCCAGAGGCATTTAACTGCATCATCAAAGCCTCAGTACAAAATGTTGCAGAGCTGCCTGGATCTAGAAAGGCATAAGTCTCCACAACCTTTGTTCCCTTTTCCAACTTTACCTTTACTGGCACAACTGACAGAGCACACTTATTAGACCCGGCCCTAGTATAGTTACCAAAATTCAAAGACACAAGAGCATTTGAGACTGGTGATTCTTTACATCCAGCCTTAATTGCTTGCCACTGGTCTTTTGGTTCAATGTGCAGAACAGTAGGGTGACTTTTATTGCAGGTGAGGCATGCCAAACGCTGTGGACAATCTTTACTCATATGCCCCTTCTGTAAGCAGCCAAAGCATAAACCTTTAGTTTTAAGAAATGTCACCTTTTCTTTATTAGTTTTCTGCTGGAATGAGTCACATTTTTCCAAAGAATGCTTTCTGCTACAAAACAAGCACTGGGTTGGAGCCACCTCTTTATCTTCATGGCTATACTGAACCTGTTCCAATTTATGTTTTTCATTGTTCTGTTTAGAAACTACAGCAACAGAAGTAGCAAAATTGCTGCTTTTAGTTTTAAACGGAACCTTTAAAGGTTTTAAAGCCATCTTTTCTTTTGGATTTTGACTCTCCCCAAAAATGGGATCTAACGCAGCTTTTGTTTGTTTTTCCATAAAATTAAGAAGATCTTTAAATTTTGCTCTACGATCGGACTTCTCTGCTATGTCAACCACAATTAATCGCCATATATCACGAAGTCTAAAAGGCAACTTCGAAACAAGAATCCTCATATTGGTTGAATTTTCAAGCTCATCAATAAACCCAGCTTCATCCATTGTGTTGAAGCAGCTTCTTAAAAAGAATGTATAAGCTCTTAAAGCTGCAGCATCATCGGACTTTAAAACTGACCAGTTCAGAGCCTTATCTATAAATGCAGATGTTATTTTTGCTCTGTTACCAAAGTTCCACTCAAGCTGTCTTTTTGCTTCCACATAGGCAGTTTGTGGACTCATGTGCATACAACTTCTAACCAAGATTCTAGGCTGTCCTGTGGTAAACTGCTCTAAATAATAAAGCCTATCCTGCATGTTGTCCGTTTTAGTTTCTATTCCTT
Source organism: Odontesthes bonariensis (assembly GCF_027942865.1). Lineage (NCBI taxonomy): Eukaryota > Metazoa > Chordata > Actinopteri > Atheriniformes > Atherinopsidae > Odontesthes > Odontesthes bonariensis. Next base: position 3,427,091 of record NC_134519.1, read on the forward strand.
GCTCAAATGCCTTAAGAAAGGATCTAAAATACAAAGGGTCACCACTAAAAACAGGAATTTCTACAGATGGGAGAAGTGAAAGTCTCTGCTGTTTTACCAGCATCTCAGTGATTTCATTCTGTTTTTTCATGATCTCTGTTAAAGCACTGCTATGGACATCAACCTGAGAAGAGATGTGCTTTGGGCTTTCCTCTTCTGGTTTCACTTTTAATGTTACATTAGCAGGTGTCTCTTGGGGCATTGTTACGGGTGAAGGAGCTGACAATGGTTTCTGTTTTCTTGGAGCCTTTTGAGCTGTAGCAACAGGTATAAACTCAGTAGATGTTGCAGAATCCGATGCATCTTTTTCATCTTCAGTGCTGGAATCATGACTTTTCTTATCCTGCGGAGAGGTGTAAATTTGCATTTTTGCATCCGCCTTTACCAACTTAGTTCTTAAAGCCAATGCTTCTTTCCTGGCTTTTAATTGAACTTCTTCCAGTTCGAGCGCATGTTTTTCTTGCAGCGCGTCCACCTCCGCTTTCAGAACGGCTCTTTCCACCTCGGCTTCCATCAGCGCCATTGAAGCTGCACGGGAGCTTTTACTCCGCGTACTAGAAGCTTTACTGACATTACTTGGCGCTTTACTAGCAGCTTTGCTGAGTGGTTTAGCTGCGGTCTCAGATAATATTTCAGAAACCTTGCCATTTGTTTGAGAGACGCTATCATCCGGCCCAATGTCACCATCATGAGATGCCGCCTTTGCTTCAGTGCCAGAAACTGAATACAATTCGCCCTCCTGCACAGGGTCACCATTCATCCAAGTTTCAATTTCATCCAAAAATTCTTTAAAGCAGATCAGCTTAGGTTCATACCAATCACCGTGATCGGTTTCCTTTTCGTCATCATTTAGCAGACTTTGAACTGAAGATTGCAAGTCCATAAACTCCGCTAAATAATTATTAAACGTTTGCATATGCTCATCTATGGAGGTTTTTGATTCTCCAGCATCAATTAGGGCATGAATGTCATTTCTTTTTCTTGTCAGGACGCCAAGTTTGGCTCTGCGCCTTTTAATCAAATTAAAGAGTTCTCTTTCTTTTTGAACATCTTCCTGTTCCTCCATCTTCAACACAAAATTCGTTTCAATAGATCCAACAGATAATAGTCCAGTAGGCTACAAAGTTTCACATTTCAGCTCATTGTCTCTGCTCATTCCAACAAAGTGTCGCTTTACTCACGAACTTTGTGCGTCTTCTCCAAGTCCATGCCATGCGGTTGCAATCATCCAGGTCCAAATATCCAAACTTCCAAGCTTTTCCAATGTCCAAGCGTGTCCAAAAATGAATTTTTGACTTAATGTCGCGGCCTTTTAAATTTCCAAATGATATATCCAATAAAGGCCGTGGGTGGCAGCAGGTGGTTGTGTTCTTGACTTGCACGCACTTCAGTTGTTAAAATATATGTGGTTTATTTTTTCTCTTTTCAACAAAAAATGTGAACAAAACAATAACAAAAAATTCTTACGATTAAGATGAAAACGAAAGTTAACTTGTTTGAAATTAATAAGATCTGAAAGTGGTCAAAAAATCATTTCACCACCACCTCCCATCCTCACACCAGACATTTGCCTAACAAAAAAGAGCCCCTGGTGTGTTCTTAATCTGTTTGATTAATGGGCGGGTCCAAAAGTCACCAAAATAATTTAAACAATCTCAAATACAAAATTAACCCCAGATCTTGACTCCAAATCAACCAAAGTATATTCCAACATACCAAAGAAAACCAAACCGATAGAACCCATGAATAAGAAACATAAATGGCCACAACAGTGTAGTCTGAGAGATCATCAATCTCCCAGTAGTCAGAGTAGTAATCCACGATGATGAGATATGTGGAGCTCTTGATGCTGAAAAGGTCTATTCCTACTTTGGACCACGGGATGTCCGGAATGTGGTGTGCGGTGAGTGTTTCTTTCTGTTGCTTCCCCTGAGTGGCATTACAGGTGGCACAACTATTTGTTCCTGGACGCCTCCCTGGTGAGGTGTTCCGGGCCCGTCCCACTGGGAGGAGGCCCCAGGGAAGACCCAGGACACGTTGGAGAGACTATGTTTCTCGGCTGGCCTGGGAACGCCTCGGGGTCCCCCCAGAAGAGCTGGAGGAAGTGGCCGGGGACAGGGACGCCTGGGTCTCTCTGCTCAAGCTGCTGCCCCCGCGACCCGACAAGCGGAAGATAATGGATGGATGGATGGATGGATGGATGGATGGACAACTATTTGTGAAGTTCTTAATGTCATCAGCAATTCCTGGCCAGAAACTGGCCTCACGGGCCTTTCTCTGACTGGCCTCAATGCCAGAGTGCCCAATGTGAATCTTCTGCAGGAAGCTCTTGCGTAGTGTCTCAGGGATAAAGACCCGCTGTCCTTTGAAAACTAGGCCCTCGTCTGTTGTAAGTTCTTCTCTGTATGTCCAGAATGGGCGAAGCAAAGCTTGCCTGTGCTCTGGCCAGCCCTTGCTGATGTGTCTGTTCAGCGCCTGGGTTACTGGATCTTGAGCAGAGTGTGTCTTGATGGTCTCCAATGTCTTTGTAGTGATGTTGGTGTTGGTGCTGTGCCTGACATGTTCAAGGTCTGCTGATGTCAGTCCCATGGCATATACAGAGGATGGCGTCTGCATTTGAGGGTGTTTCACATTAGGCTTTGGGGTTCTGGACAAGAAGTCAGCTAAATGGAGTTCTTTGCCTGGTCTGTACAGCAGGTGTATCTGGTACCTCTGTAATCTGAGCAACATCCGTTGCAGTCTTTTTGGTGCCGTGAGTAGTGATTTCTTGAAAATTGCTTCGAGGGGCTTGTGATCACTGTGAACAGTGATATGATCCCTGCCATGAAGGTACTGATCAAATTTGTCACATGCAAATACAATGGCGAGGCATTCCATTTCAATTTGCGCGTACCTCTGTTCAATGGGCGTCAGTGTTCTCGAGGCAAAAGCTACAGGCTGTCCATTTTGAAGGAGGGCTGCTCCCAGGCCTGTTTCACTTGCATCACATTGCAGGGTGACTTCTTCATTAAGGTCATAGTATTTTAGGACTGGGTGCTGTGTGACTAGCTGTTTGATACAGCGCAATGCTTCTTCATGCTGTGAGAGCCAGGCCCATTCGACATCCTTGTCGGTCAGACGCCTAAGGGGCTCACAGACATCTGACAAGTGGGGCAAGAATTTGGAGAGGTAGTTTACAAATCCAAGCAGCCGATGCAGAGACTTCACATCATGTGGCGTTTGCATGTTCTGAACAGCAGCTACCTTGTCTGGATCTGGGCATAATCCTTCAGTGGTGAGTAAGTGTCCCATGTATGTCACACTAGGGAGCTTTAGCCTGAGTTTTCTTTTGTTTAGCTTTAGTTTGACTTCCCTGGCTCGTTGGAGGAGGGCTGTTAGGTTGTTGTCATGATCCATCATCGCTTCTTCATTGGTGTCACCACATCCATAAACAAGAATGTCATCAGCTATCACCGCCACACCTTTGAGTCCCTGCAACACGTCATGTTGTCTTCTCTGATACTCTTCAGCCGCTGGTTTGATCCCAAAAGGCATCCTGAGCCACCTGTAGCGCCCTAAAGGTGTCCAGAATGTGGTGAGATAGCTGCTTGCCTCATCCAGCTGTATTTGCCAGTATCCATCTTTTGCATCTAAGACTGAAAATGTCTCTGCCTTGGCGATTTCAGGCAAAATCTCCTCTATTGTCGGCATCTGATAGTGTGATCGAAGTAGAGCTTTGTTCAGTACTGTGGGGTCAATGCAAATGCGGAGCTTTTCCACCACCACCATATTGCTGATCCATGGAGTTGGGTCTGTGAGTTTGGCAATGATGCTCCTTGTTTCCATGTCTTCAATGGCCTTTGTGACTTTGTCTTTGATGGGAATCGGTACCCTGCGAGGGAGTTGCTGCACAGGTCTTATGGCGGGCTCGACCTTCAGATGGAGCTTACCAGGGAGGCATCCCAGGCCATCAAATACGTCGTCATATGAGGCTATGAGCTCCTCTGTTGTCTTTGGTGTGGTGGCACCGTCTGCTTGTTCTGCGTCAATATTGTGTACAACATGGCTGCTGGTAATTTGGAGTAAGTTGAGTCGTAGGCAGGTGTCTGCTGAGAGCAGAGGGGTTTGTAATGTCTCCATGACATGGAATTTCAGGATGTATGCATTGCCATCATGTTCTGCCTTGAGACTGCATTCCCCTTTTGGCTGTATCAGTGTCCCATCATATAGCTTGAGAGTGGTTTTGCTTGGCGACAGGGGCGGATTGCCATCTTGGAGCAGGCACTGGAGGTCTCGGAAACCAATGACATTGACAGTGGAACCAGTGTCTAGTTGGCATTTTATGACATGTGAGGGGTCATACTGAAGCAATTTGTCATTGTGTGGGGCTAATTTAAGGTGTATGAACCACTTGTTCCTGTTGGCTTGCATGAAATTTATGTGAGAGAGATAAAGCATCGAATCATTTTCATCTTCCCTCTCCTTATCAACTAGATTAAGTTGTGGCTTGCGCTGTTCTTGTCTGCAGACTCTTGCAAAATGATTCCGTTTCCCACATGCTTTACAAAGTACACCATAAGCTGGACAGTTGGCCTTGCCGTGCACAGTTCCACAGTAACGACATGTGTTGGTATACGATGATTTTTGCCTGGTGTATTCTGGCACACTTTGCTGTTTGCTTCCCCTTTGCCCCTGGCGACCGTCTCGTGACGCATGGTTGACGGTTTGCTGATCCTCACCGGCAATTTTCTTAATTTGAGCTAAAGTTTGTTCACTTGCATATCAACAGCTTGAGTCACTGTGAGTTTCGGCTCGCGCAGCATCCAAGCCTGTGCATTCGTATCTTTTGTGCCTATAACAAGTTTGTCTCGGATTAAATCATCTCTCAGGCTGCCAAAGTCACAAGTGTCTGCTAGCTTTCTTAGCTCCTGACACCATGTTGAAAGACGTCAGTCATGAGGCAGATATAGAATAATTCCGTGAGCTTTATTCTGATAACTTGCAGCACGTACAAAAACAGCTTGCTTGCTCTCCTGGATTATCTAATACGGACTTCCTGTGTGGTAGTAGGCTGTATATTAGGTTTCTTCCTTAGAGTGCCACCTAGTGGCATTAGAACACTGTAACAGAGGTAAGTTGTCATGTAACTCGCAGTTTATTGGTGCCATGCGGTTTTATGTTGGTGTTTTACAGAGAGAAGTCAACTACAACATGTTTATGCCTCCCATTGATCGTACACGAGACTCCGGTTCCTTTCACAGATGTTTATTAATCACATCAACACCGTAGAACTAAATGTTAAAAGAAAACAAAGCAAAGACAACATCAGTTTCTGTAATCACCAAAGAAACAACATTCCCAGCATCGTCGCCGGTACCAACAAATAACCAAAGTAACACTAACCACTTTAGCCTGCTTCTCAATCAACGGCGGTGTCATTCCTCAGAGGCAATCTCCACGGCCAAACCAGGACTCTTCAACCCTTGCATTACTTCTTTCATGACTTTCATGACTCATTTTTCATACATCACAAGCAGGTAACATTACCATTACAGGTGCTCCTCGGTCTCTGTGAAGCTCACCGAGCTAACCGGCGCTACTTCCTGTCTTTTCTTGTTTCAACATAAAGCATGTATTTCAAAAAAAATTTAACAACTCCTGCATTTACAATTCTCAACCACAACCAAAGCGCTGCTCTGTCCGTTACTTCAGATGTGGTGTCTGTGTGTCCTGCTGGTGTTTATGTGCTGTGTAACTGGGAATAAACCCTGCAGAATTAATTGCATTCAAGTTCTGTACAAAATGCAACAGCAGCTCTCTAGCCCTACTCACTATTTAGTGAGTGAATGGATGAACGAGTGGACATTTCAGATACAGCACTGGTGCACACGTAAACCAAAGGTCATAACTTCTTGCAAACCAGTGCAATGGTGTCTCTGTATATTACAAAACCATCAGGAGTGTTTTCCCATGATCAAACTGGTAACCCATGTGTTGTGTTCCTTTGTCCGTACAGACCTTCCACAGGAACATGGATGTAAGGAGGAAGAAGACCGGCTACTTCTTGCTGACCAGCAACTCCATAACCAGGAGAGGAACTCCAGTGTGGACCCGGAGGCCCCAGAACATCCACAGATTAAAGAGGAACAGGAGGAACTCTGCACCACCATGGGAGGAGAGCAGCTTCTACTAAAGCAGAAGACTGATACTTTTATGTTGACTCCCACTTGTCAACAAAGGGATTTCAGTGATACAGAACCAAACACTGATCAGCTTTATTCTCATAACTCTCCCTCTAGCCAAAATCAAGAAGGAAGCCACATAAGTCACAGTAACAGTGAGGACAACTCTCCTGTGTCAGAGAGTCAGTTGACTACTGAGTCAGGTGAAACGTCCGTAAAACCTCATTTTTGTGGAAAACCTTTAAGAGAAAGGTATATTATAGGACAACGTCAAAGATATCACACAAGTGAGAAGGCGTTTGCTTGCCAAACTTGTGGAAAAAGATTCACTCAAAGTGGTACTTTGTTGAGACACATGAGAATCCACACAGGTGAAAAAATTTTATCCTGTGAAACATGTGGGAAAAGTTTTTCTAAGAATAGTAGTCTTTTGATCCACATGAGAGTCCACACAGGTGAAAAGTTGTATCCTTGTGAAATGTGTGGGAAAAGCTTCACTCAGAGTGGTACTTTGTTTAGACACGTGAGAATCCACACAGGTGAGAAGTTGTATTCTTGTAAAATATGTGGGAAAAGTTTTACTCAAAACAATTCTTTGTTGGCTCACATGAGAGTCCACACAGTTGAGAAGTTGTTCTCTTGTAAAACATGTGGGGAAGGTTTTACTGGACAAAATGGTCTGTTGATCCACATGAGAGTCCACACAGGTGAGAAGTTGTTCTCTTGTAAAACATGCGGGAAAAGTTTTACTCGAAAAAATGGTCTGTTGGTCCACATGAGAATCCACACAGGTGAGAGACCTTTTGCATGTGGAACATGTGGGATGAATTTCACTCAGAGAATTCATTTGTTGCACCACATGAGAATCCACACTGGAGAGAGACCATATACTTGTGGAACGTGTGGAAAAGATTTCACTAGAAGGGATTCTTTGAAGATTCATATGAGAGTCCACAGAGGTGAAGAACATGTCTTCTCTTGAATTATTTCAAAAGAACAAACTTGATGCTGACTTCAGAGTGAGCCTTTTGCATTTAGAGCTGAAACCCTATTCTGTCCGATGCGTTTGATAGATGAGTTGAGGGGATTCAGTTGGTCGCATTCTGTAAATAAGGCGCTAGATTCCAAAAAACTCAAAACACTGCTCCTTAAAAGAAGTTTGGTGTTCACCTCTTTTTAGTGGATATGAGGACTGAGGTTGGGTGGCTGTAGCTCAGAGGATGGAGCGGCTGTCTGCTCGGCTGAAGACTGATGGTTCCATCTCTTAACTTCTCAGTCTACATGTTAGTTTCCTTGGATGAGACACTGAAGTCAACATTGCAGCCTAATGTGTTTCTAACTTAAAGCTGCCGTCGGCAGGTTTTCAAAATTCCGAGTCTAAAGTTGGAAAATTCGAACTGATACAACTTTCAGGTCCCTCCCCCTCTGTGGACGAGGTTGTGCACGTGAGTTCACACCAGTGTGCGCGCACACAAGCTGGGGGCAGACTCACGCTCAGCATGGAAGACGTGGTTGGTGACTGTTCTGCTTAGATAATAGATCAATAACGTGATTGGTTAAAAACAGCCGGGAGCGCTCGATTTTTGCAAGCACGATTACAGGCTTTAGAGGGAGCTACAGAATTCGGGATTTTTCCTAAACAGCCTATTTAATATTCTACTTCCAGAATCCCATGAAGGTTCAAGCTAATATGACTAAAAAAAAGTTGCCGACGGCAGCTTTAATATAAGAATAAAAACATCAGCTCATTGCTATATAATGATTATGTTGTGGGCAGGGCCAGTGTATTTCTGTACAACATTTCAAACTTATGGGATGGAAAATACAAATAAAAAACTTTCTTTATTTAATCACTGTGTTTTCCACCTGCTCTCTTTATTCTTTATTCTCCAGTTGTACATTTGGCATCACTGTTGTGAACAACTTGTTTTCTCTTGGTTTGTCCCCTCTTTCCTGCCGTCTCAACCCACAGCCGGTCCAGGCAGAGGGTCGCCCTTCCTGAGTCTGGATTTGCTGGAGGTTTCTTCCTGCTAAGAGTTTTTCTTCGTCACCTTCTCCATGCTCAGGATGGGGGATTGAATCGAAGAGAAGATTCCATGCAGTCCGTTGGGTTTATTTAGCTAAATAACCTTTTATGAATTAGAATAATAATTTCATAACTAGAAAATTTCTGAAGAAATTTAGAAGGGGCCTGCCAAAGTGTGCGTATCGCTCAACCAATCACGGCTGCTCAGGAATAATTAAAGAGGCGAACTGTATCTTTAAAGCGGTGAACTGTCCCTTTAAAGAGGGGAACAGGGACCAGTACAGGGACAGCATGTAGTCATGGGGGGTCACCAGCGGGGCTTTGGGGGGCTGTTTTTTGCTTATTACGTCGCCATGGTAACTCCAATCTTCAATAAAAGTAATAGCCCGCGAAAACTCATCGAGCCGGTCGTTTTGATATATATATTGTTGGGATGTAATTAATGTGGACGGAAGAATAAATATATAAATCTATAAATAAAGAGACACGTTTTCAATGTTAAATCCCATAGACTTTTGCCAACGGAATAGTAATAGGTGCCTTGCCATGCATTTGCATGCTATGCAGTGCTCTCCTATGCAATGCTATGGCAGGCCCCAATAAATTGGACCAATCTTAGATTATAATTCATTTAATTGGGGCCTGCCATAGCATTGCATAGCAAGGCACCTATTACTTTTCCGTTGGCAAACGTCTATGGGATTTAACATTGAAAACGTGTCTCTTTATTTATAGATATATTTATTCTTCCGTCCACATTAATGTAGGCCTTATGGGCCCGCACATCCCAACAATATATATATCAAAACGACCAGCTCAATGAGTTTTCGCGGGCTATTACTTTTATTGAAGATTGGAGTTACCATGGCGACGTAATAAGCAAAAGAAAAGCCCCCCAAAGCCCCGCTGGTGACCCCCCATGACTACATGCTGTCCCTGTACTGGTCCCTGTCCAGCGGGGAGCTGAACGGCAGCCTGGCCAACACCATCACCAGCTTCGTGGACAAAGGAACAGGTAACTGCCCCTGTTTCACTGGTGGGGTATTAAAGGGACAGTTCTTCGCTTTAAAGGGACAGTTGGCCGCTTTAAAGGGACAGTTTGCAGTTTGAGCGATACGCACACTTTGGCAGGCCCCTTCTAAATTTCTTCAGAAATTTTCTACTTTAATTTACAATCTCATAACCCAAAATTAAGCTTTGAAGTAGTTACTTTGTCCCTTTCTTTTTGCGACACATTTTCTGGAACACTGATCGGTCTGACCACAGTACACGTTTCCACCGTGTGACGCTCCATCCCAGACGCCTCCGAGCCCAGAGAAGGACCAGGTTAACATCAGGCTTCTTCTCTGCACAGTAAAGTCTGAATGGAACTCTGTATGGTAGTGCTGGACAAAGGCTTCCCACAGTAATCCCTTGTCCGTGTGCTTCCATCAGCTGCTGATGAATGAGGGTTCTTGATGCAGCGCCGTCTGAGGGGTCAGAGGTCACGGGGGTCCTGCTTAGGCTTGCTCCCTCGTCCTTTACACTGAAACTCCTCCAGATTCCCTGAATGCTTTCATGATATTCTCCTCTGTAGAGGGAGAAAAATGCAAATCCCTTTCCAATCTTTCTCTGAGGAACATTATTTTGTGGACAAACTGGAGATCCTCTGAACATCTTTGCTCCTCAGAGACTCAGCTTGTCATGGAGGCTGCTTTAGGACCAGATCCTGAGGTCCGTTTCACGTAGCAGGTTTAGTGAAAACTCTGAGTAGGTTAACCCTGAAATGAGGGAAACCCTGAGTTTTCCGTTTCACAAAGGGAGGTAACTCAACCCAGAGAAAGAGGGGTAACTCTAGCCTGTTTCACAAAGAGAGGTAACTTAACCTCTCGGTCAGTTACCGGAGTAACAGACTCTCTGAACCTAACCTGGTCGGGACCAGGTTTTATTCAAGAAACCTTGAGTTTCTTTCTGTCTCCGCCCTCTTTCAGCCACACACGCCATTTGATTTCCTCATTCATTCAGTCAGCAGAGCGAGTTTTTCTACTTCTATAAGTCCATTAGGCACAGTAGGAGACAACTTTTTTCACGAACATGTCCTTTTGACAACGATCCCGTGGATGAAGGTGCAGCATTATTGCGCAGAGAAATAAATATTCGTCGGAGATGGTTATCAGACCGCGCATAGATTTTTGCATTCACAGACAATTATCTTTTTGAGCGGCACCATCAGAATGTGTTGGGACAAAAGAAAAAAAAGACATAAAAGACAAATAAATATTTGTATGAATAGGCTTAAAAAAGACATATATAGGCCTATTATATTTTATAAAGGCACTCGTTTCTTGGGGGTGGACTCCCTCCGGGGATTCCCTCAGCCACTGCCCTCCCGTTAGAGGTGGTGGCCACCACCCGTTTTACGGGCATCTGCCTTCTTTCTGTTGGCTCAGTAGAAGTCTGTGTTAGTTTAAATAGGCTTAATTATTTAACAGAACATGATATAGATGATGACTCTAAATTGTCCTTCGGAGTGACTGTGAGTGTGTATGGTTGTTTGTCTCGTTTGTCTCTGTGTGGCCCTGTGATGGACTGGCGGCCTCTCCAGGGTGTACCCCGCCTCTTGCCCATTGACCGCTGGGATAGGCTCCAGCCCCCCCGCGACCCGACTGACGGATTCAGCGGTATAGATAATGGATGGATGGATGATATAGATGAGAAGACATAGTTTATGTGTGTGAAAACAGCATTATGTTGGGAATAAAATAACTGCACAGTCAAATAGCCACTTAATATTTATTTTACAGTGTAAAACATGATCAAAATGAGGTACCTCCATGCCGAGGTCTCACCTGTTTGAACAATGTTTTTATATTTCATCTTAAACTGCTGCCAAGAGCGCTCCTCCCCTGCGGGATTGCACCTAAATGAAATAAATGAATGGGCTACCATTCAAGCAGTTTCCCTGTAATATTATTGTGATTGCAAAGGACTACATTTAAACTTACACTTTTGCTGCTGCAGCGGTGTTGCACTTATTTCTAAAAACGTATTGAAACTCGCCGTATGAGCGCATTAAGATTTCCAATTCGAGGTTGGTGAAAAACGTAGCCCCTCCTCTTCCCCGTTGCCAAGGTGACTCGTCGAATCGGGGCTCCATTGATGCTGGCTTTTTAAAGTTGTGGTGCACGCGCTAAACTCAAGGTGAACTTACTCAGAGTTGATTAACCTCACTCAAATCAGCGTTTCTGGAACCGAAAACTCAGGGTTTTCTATCTCAGAGTAGATCAACTCAGAGATCAGGAATAGACTCTGAGTTGGTTGAACCTGCTACGTGAAACGGACCCCTGGTTACAATCACTCGTTGACCCGCACCTGTTTGAAACCTTGTTTTATTTAAACCTTTTTTAAACCTCATTACTTCTCTTACATTTTCCCCTCCTGAATCTTTTTTTAGAATATATTGCAGGCCTGAAATGGAAAAAAATCTAATCTGTTGGCTTCATGCTGTCTGAAAAGTCAAAGTGGATCAAAGAATCCCTTTTTTCCCATACTGGGCTGCATGGTGGTGTGTTGATAAGCACTTTGACTTCACACTAAGGAGGTTCACAGTTAAAATCTCAGCTGGATCCTTTCTTTGGGGAGTTCTCATGTTCTGCCCCTGCAAGTGGTTTCTTCCTCCCACATTCTAATAAAACATGCATGTTGGGTCAGTTGGTGACTCTCAATTGTCCCGAGTGAGTGTGAAGGTGCATGGCTGTTTGTCTCAGTGTGGCCCTGTGATGGATGGGTTACCTGTCCATGGTTACGTGCCCTTGGTTACCTGTCCATGGTTACCTGTCCATGGTTACGTGCCCTTGGTTACCTGTCTGTGGTTACCTGCCCACGGTTACCTGTCCATGTTGCAATCCTGATTTGGTTAAAGTTGGTTTTGAAAATGGATGATTGGGTGAATTTTCTTTTTCTGACCTGGTGTTGTAAATTAAAGTAAAGACATGTTCTCTAAACGTCCACCAAAGTATTTACTGAATTACTAAAACTTTCATTTAATCAGATTTAGAAGAGTTTGTTGGTTCTAGGAGTTCCTGGCTCTGAAATTAATTTCAGTTGTTTCGGGTGAGGTGAGGTGGGATGTTTGGACACTTGTGGATGACGTGAACTTGTGCTTCATGTTTGTGCCTCATGTTTAATCCATATTGAATAAAACAACCAATCCTCTAACACTATGTGAGTATTGATTTAAATGCAGTTCAAACATGAATTATTATGTATTTTTATATTGTGTGCTATACATATTGTATATAAATACATATCACATGTATTATTTTGTGTTTCTAAACTCTGTGGTCAGTTCAGTCAGTTTCTCCTGACTCTTCAACATACTGTGGGTTTAATACTAAATACGAGATGCATTTATTCATGTAACGTAGAGCTCTGATTAGGATCCTCTCCGGGTGGGACAGTTTTCCTGTTTACTTTGCTGTTTAAACCCTTTTCAACACTGGGTTTTAATACAACTGACTTTCTTTCATTTGCTTTTATTTTCTCTGTATTTTTCTAAATCTTTGACTTGTATGTTTCTTTTTAGTGCATTTTGGGTTACATATTTACACAAATTGTTAGTCAGTGTGTTTACATTCTGTAGTTTGAAGAATTTATTTCATGGTTTGAAGAAAATAACTGAACACATTTACAAGCAAGATGGGAAATGATTTCTGGGATGTAGGGAGCAACGGGAACGGGGCTCTAAACTTGCTGGACTTTGGTGAACAGGACAGGGACAGAGATATATTTTTAATTTCCTTATCTGAACTGGGGTTTGGTGGGAGCTCAGAATGTACCCCCTGTTATCCTTTCCTAAGATCTTCTTGACCTTTATGGAGACCGTGATGGGATTCAGGAAAGACGTTGGGAGAAAATTGTCAGGACTTCGGAGAGGACGACCACACTTACACTAAGCTGTGATGTGAGTCTGCAGCACCAAACAGTGCTTTAGGTATTCATGCTACCACATTGCTGCAAATAGGTCATTTCATGCATATAAAAATAGATATAGTGAGATGTATTATTAATAACAACTTTGTTATCAAAGTTTTAAAAGTAATGGGTTTGTTGTCTGTTGTGGATCATTTGAGGATCTCTGAGTGAAGGAAAAACCCAGAAGGTGGCAGTAATGCTCATCGAATGCAAGCTGCCGTAAAATCTCAGAGAAGAAGAAGAAGCAGCAGAAGAAGAAGAAGAGTGATGACCGGAAGTAAACAATAAGGCGCCAGCAAAAGTGTTTGAGGACTCAGCGGGAGGACGGTCGGGTTGTCTGAGCTGAATATCTGAGTGTGAGCAGCAACAATGTCTTCAGTTCAGCATCTGAGAGAGTTTATCAGCCAGCGACTAACTGCTGCTGCTGAAGAAATATTCTCAGAGTTTGAGAAAACCATCGTCCAGTACGAGGAGGAGATGGACCGTCAGCGCGGACTGCTGGATATCACCTGGAAACCCCAAATAAAGCTCCACACAGCAGGTGAGGAACACTGTGATGGGCTGAGTGAACTCACACAGGAATATGACTCATGGAGGATCTTAATCAGAGCTCTACGTTGGGTTGGCAACCCCCTGAAAAATAAAACAGGGACACCTCATTAGAAGGTTCGGCCGACCCGATTGCCTTCCCTCTTCCTGGCCTGGTGAATTTTTTTGCCCATTTTTTTTTTTTGTGGGTGAAACGATGTTTTTTTAACTATTTGTCTCGAACCTGAATCGAATTAGATGCATATTTTTTGAGTGACATGAACACATGTGAAACAAATTATTATCCAGCAATTCACTTTAATACAAAATACCAAAATTAACTGAATAAAATACGTATCTTTCTTAAAAGAGAAGTTCATTTTTTTTAAACCTCGACCTTATTTCTGGCATAAAATACCTTCATCTACTCACCGATAACAGTTTGGTGAAAGTCGGCGTCCTTCGGAAGATATTTAGGTCACTGGAGATCCGTTTATATCCGTTTATCATCTGTCTTTATTTCACCAATACTTTACGACCAATGAATGAATGAACGCGTACTGTTGCGCTGTTAGCTCAGAGCTGCCCTGTTGTTGTTATTTTGTAGCAGAGTGGTGCAAAAAGTCTACATTAAGTGGTTTCAGAGGGTTACATGGTTCTGTAAAAGCATTCAGAAAACAATACAGCAATGTACTGATATTAGAAAACGTACTTTGTACTTTTGAATACTTAAGTATTTTTAAAAGTAAGTTCTTCAGTATTTTAACTTGAGTAAAATTTTGAACTTGTAGTTGAGTAAGATTTGACCATGAGTATTAATACTTTAACTCAAGTACTGGAGTTGAGTACTTTGTCCATCACTACTTAAAGCAGTGTCTGCTTACTGTCACCCATGCGTGCTGCCTTGTTGTTTTCCGCTATCTTCTCCACGAGCAACAGTACCTCCTCGACCAATGAGCTGACAGCGTATTCTCGTGTGTGAATATGCTGTCAGCTCATTGGTCACAGAGCAGGACAGGGCCAGGGAAAAAGTTTACTGTATATTTTCATATAAAACCCTGTTATTCATTTCTGTTGGCATGATACTGACTATTTTTAGACTCTCACAGTAATACGGGACAAAGTGCTGTTGTTTCTAAATACGGGACGATTCTGTTTTTCAAGGGACGGTTGGCAACCCTAGCTCTGCGTTACATTTATTTCAGGCTCACAGAGGAAAGTTACGGTGCAGCTGCTGTTGTAAAATAACATGAATTCTTCTCTTTTAGGAATCATATTTGAAACTTAAGTTGTTCAGTCTAAATAAACGTATTAGAGGTAAGTTGTCATGTAACTCGCAGTTTATTGGTGCCATGCGGTTTCATGTCGGTGTTATACAGAGAGAAGTCAACTACAACATGTTCTCAACCAAAGCGCTGCTCTGTCCGTTACTTCAGATGTGGTGTTTGTGTATCCTGCTGGTGTTTATGTGCTGTGTAACTGGGAATAAACCCTGCAGAATTAGTTGCATTCACGTTCTGTACAAAATGCAACAGCAGCTCTCTAGCCCTACTCACTATTTAGTGAGTGAATGGATGAACGAGTGGACATTTCAGATACAGCACTGGTGCACACGTCAACCAAAGGTCATAACTTCTTGCAAAACAGTGCAAAGGTGTCTCTGTATATTACAAAACCATCAGGAGTGTTTTCCCATGATCAAACTGGTAACCCATGTGTTGTGTTCCTTTGTCCGTACAGACCTTCCACAGGAACATGGATGTAAGGAGGAAGAAGACCGGCTACTTCTTGCTGACCAGCAACTCCGTAACCAGGAGAGGAACGCCAGTGTGGACCCGGAGGCCCCAGAACATCCACAGATTAAAGAGGAACAGGAGGAACTCTGCACCACCATGGGAGGAGAGCAGCTTCTACTAAAGCAGGAGACTGATACTTTTATGTTGACTCCCACTTGTCAACAAAGGGATTTCAGTGAGACAGAACCAAACACTGATCAGCTTTATTCTCATAACTCTCCCTCTAGCCAAAATCAAGAAGGAAGCCACATAAGTCACAGTAACAGTGAGGACAACTCTCCTGTGTCAGAGAGTCAGTGGACTACTGAGTCAGGTGAAACGTCCGTAAAACCTCATTTTTGTGGAAAACCTTCAAGAGAAAGCTATATTATAGGACAACGTCAAAGAATTCACACAAGTGAGAAGGCGTTTGCTTGCCAAACTTGTGGAAAAAGATTCACTGAAAGTTGTACTTTGTTGAGACACACCAGAATCCACACAGGTGAAAACATTTTATCCTGTGAAACATGTGGGGAAAGTTTTTGTCAGAATAGTAGTCTGTTGACCCACATGAGAATCCACACAGGTGAGAAGTTGTATTCTTGTAAAATATGCGGGAAAAGTTTTACTCAAAACAATTCTTTGTTGGCTCACATGAGAGTCCACACAGTTGAGAAGTTGTTCTCTTGTAAAACATGTGGGGAAGGTTTTACTGGACAAACTGGTCTGTTGATCCACATGAGAATCCACACAGGTGAGAAGTTGTTCTCTTGTAAAATATGTGGGAAAAGTTTCACTCGACAAACTGGTCTGTTGATCCACATGAGAATCCACACAGGTGAGAGACCTTTTGCATGTGGAACATGTGGGAAGAATTTCACTCAGAGAGGTCATTTGTTGGCCCACATGAGAATCCACACTGGAGAGAGACCATATACTTGTGGAACTTGTGGAAAAGATTTCAGTAGAAGGGGTTCTTTGAGGATTCATATGAGAGTCCACAGAGATGAAGAACATGTCTTCTCTTGAATTATTTCAAAAGAACAAACTTGATGCTGACTTCAGAGTGAGCCTTTTGCATTTAGAGCTGAAACCCTATTCTGTCCGATGCATTTGATAGATGAGTTGAGGGGATTCAGTTGGTCGCATTCTGTAAATAAGGCGCTAGATTCCAAAAAACTCAAAACACTGCTCCTTAAAAGACATTTGGTGTTCACCTCTTTTTAGTCGACGTGAGGACTGAGGTTGGGTGGCTGTAGCTCAGAGGATGGAGCGGCTGTCTGCTCGGCTGAAGACTGATGGTTCCATCTCTTAACTTCTCAGTCTACATGTTAAAGTTTCCTTGGACGAGACACTGAAGTCAACATTGCAGCCCAATATGTTTCTAACTTAATATATGAATAAAAACATCAGCTCATTGCTATATAATGATTATGTTGTGGGCAGGGGTGGACTGGGACAAAAAAATCGGCCCTGGCATTTTGGAATAGACTGGCTCACCACATTGCACAACACAAACACAAACATTTTCTTTTTTTTTTTTGGTGTACTGAATGTATGTTTATTGAAAGAATAAATACCTTGAGGCATGGAATGGGTTAATGGAAATTAGTGAGAGTGGACACTTAAAATACTTCCAAAACCTTAATTTATTAACACTATTGTGACTTTCTTTCATTGACCTTATCCATCTTAATAGAAACTGCCACCTGCCTTTTGGCAAAACCTCATTTAGCCTTGGTCTAGCCAAGGCTACTCTACCCACAAACAATGATAGTCTAATGATGACATTTGCATGCTACATTCTGTTATTGTTGGTGAATAGTGGTTCTAAGGTTCTCGCATTGAAAAGTGTTCAGTTCAGGGTGGAAGACATAGACGTATTAGCCAAACCTAGGCTTATTTTCCCATGCACTCAGTGTAGGCTAGAAAATTCATCATTAGCCGCTAGTAGTAGCATGAAGTTTATGGGTAGCAGCACCTGTGTTTACTATACAAACTAAGTTGACCATGGAACATTAGCCAACATAATTTTATTGGGGTTATGTTATTTTATCATATTCATTAAGGGGTAGGTTGGTTTATCCTTTTATTAGAGTTTGGAGCTCTGGAAACTATCCAGCTTACCGCAGGTTCTAATACTGCAGAAGCTGCATTGACATGTTCACTGCTCGATTCGCCGTCGCCTCCACCACCAGCACCACCATATTTGACATCAGTCACCGGAGCAGATGAAGAGCTTGCTGTTGCGAACATGTCAGTGAGTTTGACACATTGCGCAGCGTCCGCTTGAACTTAGCGTTTCTTTTTGTCGCGCAGTTTCTCTGTGCCTCCCTTGCGTTTCCTATCCATCACTAAGTGAACACGGAGAGTGAAGGTGTTTTTCTATTTCATGATTGGCCCAGCCCTTTTTTAGACTCAGTGATGATAACCAATGGGCTGCAGCTGCCAGTCGTAAGGGCCGGTTGATCGGAACAGACTCTTCCGCTGCTGATTTAATTTTCTTCATGCATTATGCAGATATGACGATGACGATATATAATAATAATAATACATATTATTAATATACATGTCGGATCTGCCGGCCCAAATAGCACGTCGGACCATCGGGCAAATGCCGGTACGCCCGATTATCAGTCCATGCCTGGTTGTGGGCAGGGCCAGTGTATTTATGTACAACATTTCAAACTTATGGGATGGAAAATGCAAATAAAAAACTTTCTTTATTTAATCACTGTGTGAACCAAAGGTTTTTCATGTGATGCATTCAAAAAGCAGTTGGTGCAGTAAAGCTGGAAGACGTTCCACGGTTACCTGCCCATGGTTACCTGCCCATGGTTACCTGCCCCTCACCCAGGTATCTCAGTTAGGCTCCAGCCATGTTGTGATCCTGATTTGGTTAAAGTTGGTTTGGAAAATGGATGATTGGGTGAATTTTCTTTTTCTGACCTGGTGTTGTAAATTAAAGTAAAGACATGTTCTCTAAACGTGCACCAAAGTATTTACTGAATTACTAAAACTTTCATTGAATCAGATTTAGAAGCGTTTGTTGGTTCTAGGAGTTCCTGGCTCTGAAATTAATTTCAGTTGTTTCGGGTGAGGTGAGGTGGGATGTTTGGACACTTGTGGATGACGTGAACTTGTGCTTCATGTTTGTGCCTCATGTTTAATCCATATTGAATAAAACAACCAATCCTCTAACACTATGTGAGTATTGATTTAAATGCAGTTCAAACATGAATTATTATGTATCTTTATATGGTGTGCTATATATATTGTATATAAATATATATTACATGTATTATTTTGTGTTACTAAACTCTGTGGTCTGTTCAGTCAGTTTCTACTGACTCTTCAACATACTGTGGGTTTAATACTAAATACGAGATGCATTTAATCATGTAACGTAGAGCTCTGATTAGGATCCTCTCCGGGTGGGACAGTTTCCCTGTTTACTTTGCTGTTTAAACCCTTTTCAACACTGGGTTTTAATATAACTTACTTTCTTTCATTTGCTTTTATTTTCTCTGTTTTTTTTCTAAATCTTTGACTTGTGTGTTTCTTTTTATGCATTTTGGGTTACATATTTACACAAATTGTTAGTCAGTGTGTTTACATTCTGTAGTTTGAAGAATTTATTTCATGGTTTGAAGGAAATAACTGAACACATTTACAAGCAAGATGGGAAATGATTTCTGGGATGTAGGGAGCAACGGGAACAGGGCTCTAAACTTGCTGGACTTTGGTGAACAGGACAGGGACAGAGATATATTTTTAATTTCCTTATCTGAACTGGGGTTTGGTGGGAGCTCAGAATGTACCCCCTGTTATCCTTTCCTAAGATCTTTTTGACCTTTATGGAGACCGTGATGGGATTCAGGAAAGACGTTGGGAGAAAATTGTCAGGACTTCGGAGAGGACGACCACACTTACACTAAGCTGTGATGTGAGTCTGCAGCACCAAATAGTGCTTGAGGTATTCATGCTACCATATTGCTGCAAATAGGTTATTTCATGCATAAAAATAGATATAGTGAGATGTATTATTAATAACAACTTTGTTATCAAGGTTTAAAAAGTAATGGGTTTGTTGTCTGTTGTGGATCATTTGAGGATCTCTGAGTGAAGGAAAAACCCAGAAGGTGGCAGTAGTGCAACTCATCGAATGCAAGCTGCCGTAAAATCTCAGAGAAGAAGAAGAAGAAGCATCAGCAGCAGAAGAAGAGTGATGACCGGAAGTAAACAATAAGACGCCAGCAGAAGTGTTTGAGGACTCAGCAGGAGGACGGTCGTGTTGTCTGAGCTGAATCTCTGAGTGTGAGCAGCAACAATGTCTTCAGTTCAGCATCTGAGAGAGTTTATCAGCCAGCGACTAACTGCTGCTGCTGAAGAAATATTCTCAGAGTTTGAGAAAACCATCGTCCAGTACGAAGAGGAGATCGACCGTCAGCGCGGACTGCTGGATATCACCTGGAAACCCCAAATAAACTTACACAGAATAGGTAAGGAACACTGTGATGGGCTGAGTGAACTCACACAGGAACATGACTCATGGAGGATCTTAATCAGAGCTCTGCGTTGGGTTGCCAATGAAAAATAAAACAGGGACACCTCATTAGAAGGGCCGGTGTTATAAAAAGAGTTTACCTTGACAAAATATGCACCCCCTCCTATATCACATAAATAGACAGTTAAAGGTGTTATTAAATTTTCCACGATGATATATGCCCTCTGTGCTACTGGATTGAATTTTTTGTCTGTGTCATCTAATTTGGTGTTAAAATAGAAAGGATTCTAGTGAGACTTGAACAATAGTAGGTTTATTTAGAGTATCTGAAAAGGGGGACACAAACCAAGAATCATGGTGGTGTTATTCTTTATCGATAGTTTATATTATGCATTAATATAATGGCCTTGCAGGTGCATAGTGATAAAATGCTTGCAGGAAAAAACAACAACAAAACATTAAGCCACAGTTAGGAATGTATTATACACGTTCTACATATTAGTTATACCGTTTAATTTATGTATTATTAATGAGTTTTTAGGCTACTGATAACCATTGTGCAATTTAAGGGAACGCAGTTATTTTCTCACTCAGTCCATTTTGTAAACCATTCCAGCAACCATTCCTCCAACGTGTTTAGATAAAGTTGTCAAAGTCGTGTTTTCTAAAATTAATCTTCCATAAAGCTCCACATTTATAGGGCATTCATAGCTAAACAACACAATTATATTATGAATATTTGCCTCGCCGGAAAGTTGAAAAGTTGCCTCGCCGGTCATATTTATGTCCGTTTTCTCATCGATATGCAGGAGTTAGAGCGATGCGCGTTCCCGCCACGGGGGATGCATTTCTCGGCATAACACCGGCCGACCCGATTGCCTTCCCCCTTCCTGGCCTGGTGAATTTTTTAGCCCTTTGAAACGATTTTTTAACTATTTGACTCCAACCTGAATTGAATTAGATGCATATTTTTTGAGTGACATGAACACATGTGAAACAAATTATTATCCAGCAATTCACTTTAATACAAAATACCAAAATTAACTGAATAAAATAAATATCTTTCTTAAAAGAGAAGTTCATTTTTTTAAACCTGGACCTTATTTCTGGCATAAAATACCTTCATATACTCACCGATAACAGTTTGGTGAAAGTCGGCGTCCTTCGGAAGATATTTAGATCACTGGAGATCCGTTTATATCCGTTTATCATCTGTCTTTATTTCACCAATACTTTACGACCAATGAATGAATGAACGCGTACTGTTGCGCTGTTAGCTCAGAGCTGCCCTGTTGTTGTTATTTTGTAGCAGAGTGGTGCAAAAAGTCTACATTAAGTGGTTTCAGAGGGTTACATGGTTCTGTAAAAGCATTCAGAAAACAATACAGCAATGTACTGATATTAGAAAACGTTCTTTGTACTTTTGAATACTTACCGTATTTTCCGCACTATAAGGCGCACTTAAAAGCCTATAATTTTCTCAAACGAAAGTGCGCCTTATAACCTGGAGCGCTTTATATATGGATTAATTCTTGTTGTGCTTACTGACCTCGAAGTGATTTTGTGTGGTACACGGCGCTCTGTCAAAAAATGGCACCTGTCAAGAGACAAGCTTACGACGTGGACTTCAAACTAAAGGCTATCAGTCACGCAGTAGAACATAGGAATAGAGCAGCTGCGAGAGAATTCAATATTAATGAATCAATGGTACGGAAGTGGAGGAAGCAAGAAGATGACCTGCGCCAAGTAAAGAAGACCACTCAGAGTTTCCGCGGGAACAAAGCGAGATGGCCACAGTTGGAGGACAAAATTGAACAGTGGGTTATTGAACAGAGAGCAGCGGGTAGAAGTGTCTCTACAGTCTCTATTCGACTGAAGGCAACAGCGTTAGCAGGTGAACTGCCAGGTAACAGCAACGACACTGACTCTGATAATGACGAGAGGGATCCGGGCATGCTGGATGCCGTAATCGCCCAACTGTTTAACTCGGACACTGAAGATGATGAATTTGAGGGATTTGTGGACGAGGAATGAACTGAAAAAGTTTGTGTATTGTGTTCAATTATACGTGTTATAACTGAACAATTTTGAGAGTTATTGTGAATACGTTACGGTTTGATTTAGCGGTATCAGACTTTTTTTTACATGTTACAACTGAGCAAGGTAAGTTTTTTTTTTTTTTTTAAATGTGTTTATTGATTTTCCTTTATCGACAAAAACAAACACAAAACTCCATACACAAAACTCAAGCAACACACAATGACTCAGTTACACACAATCAGTATCCATATCGGTAAAGACAGTAAAATAAAAGAAGTACATAAATGGGACAATAAAAGAAAAGAAGAATGGGTGCACAACAATGTGTCCCGTTGTTATGCCCTTCCAGAGAATCCCTGTAAAAGAATGGAAGATACATTGGGATCCAAGTAATTCAAATACGGTTTCCAAACCTCATAAAATTGGTTGGAGTTTGAGTGTGATATGCAAGTCAAGTATTCCAGAGGCACCAACTCAAACAGCACTTTATGCCATCCCTTAACATTTGGTGGCTTATTGCTAATCCACTGCAATAAAATATTCTTCCTCGCTGCAAATGTAAGAATACAAAATAATCTTTGATTTATTAACCTTACACCTTTAGCAGGAAGGCCTAATATAAGAGACAGTGGGTCCATGACCAGCTTTAATCCCAGTATCTTCTCAATTTCGGTTAAAACATTAGACCAATATTTCTGCAGCTTATGGCATGACCAAAGACAATGAGTTAGTGCCAATTTCTGTTTTACATTTAAGGCACATTGTAGACAAACTAGGGTTGAACTTGTGTCTGCGATTAGGGGATATATGCATCCTATGCAAAATCTTAATCTGTATTGATTTGACACTGTTACAAACTGAAATTAATTTAGCATAGGTCC